>NW_028263233.1:0-162166 GCF_982192425.1 Myodes glareolus
TCACAAGAAACTCACATGCATTTCTCTGAAATAGAAGCCTTCTCTTCCAACACTTCAGTTCACTGTGCGAAGTGAATGGAGTGTTGCTTCACTTTCTAAATGCTGTCCTTTCAGAATAAATCACTTTCCTTTGAAAGAGCCTTAAGCTACTTACAAGCATTCAACAGAAACTCACATGCATTTCTCTGAAAGAGAAGCAGTCTCTTCCAACACTTCAATTCACTGTACAAAGTGAATGGAGTGTTGCTTCACCTTCTCAATGCTGTTCTTTCAGAGAAAATGACTTTCCTTTGAAACTGCCTTAATCTACTTACAAGCATTCAGAAGAAACTCACATCTGTTTCTCTGAAAGAGAAGGAGTCTGTTCCAACACTTCAATTCACTGTGGGAAGTGAATGGAGTGTTGCTTCACTTTCTAAATGCTGTCCTTTCAGAGAAAATCACTTTCCTTTGAAAGTGCCTTAAGGTACTTACAAGCATTAGGATGAAACTCACATGCGTTTCTCTGAAAGTGAAGCAGTCTGTTCCAAAACTTCAATTCAGTTTGCGAAGTGAATTGAGTGTTGCTTCACTTTCTAAATGCTGTCCTTTCAGAGAAAATCACTTTCCTTTGAAACTGCCTTAATCTACTTACAAGCATTCAGAAGAAACTCACATCTGTTTCTCTGAAAGAGAAGGAGTCTGTTCCAACACTTCAATTCACTGTGCCAAGTGAATGGAGTGTTGCTTCACTTTCTAAAAGCTGTCCTTTCAGAGAAAATCACTTTCCTTTGAAAGTGCCTTAATCTACTTACAAGCATTCACCAGAAACTCACATGCGCTTCTGTGAAAGAGAAGCTGTCTGTTCCAACACTTCAGTTCACTGTACGAAGTGAATGCAGTGTTGCTTCACCTTCTAAATGCTTTCCTTTCAGAGAAAATCACTTTCCTTTGAAAGTGCCTTAAGCAACTTGCAAGCATTCACAAGAAACACTAATGCGTTTCTATGAAAGAGAAGCACTCTGTTCCAACACTTCAATTCACTGTGCGAAGTGAATGGAGTGTTGCCTCACTTTCGAAATGCTGTCCTTTCAGAATAAATCACTTTCCTTTGAAAGTGCCTTAAGCTACTTTCAAGCATTCACAAAAAACTCACATGCGTTTCTCTGAAAGAGAAGCAGTCTGTTCCAACACTTCAATTCACTGTGCGATGTGAATGGAGTGTTGCTTCACTTTCTAAATGCTGTACTTTCAGAGAAAATCACTTTTGTTTGAAAGTGCCTTAAGCAACTTTCACGCATTCACAAGAAACTCACATGCATTTCTCTGAAAGAGAAGCCTTCTCTTCCAACACTTCAGTTCACTGTGCGAAGTGAATGGAGTGTTGCTTCACTTTCTAAATGCTGTCCTTTCAGAATAAATCACTTTCCTTTGAAAGAGCCTTAAGCTACTTACAAGCATTCAACAAAAACTCACATGCATTTCTCTGAAAGAGAAGCAGTCTCTTCCAACATTTCAATTTACTGTGCAAAGTGAATGGAGTGTTGCTTCACCTTCTCAATGCTGTTCTTTCAGAGAAAATCACTTTCCTTTGAACGTGCCTTAAGCTACTTACAAGCATTTACCAGAAATTCACATGCATTTCTCTGAAATAGAAGCAGTCTGTTCCAAAACTTCAATTCAGGGTGCGAAGTGAATGGAGTGTTCCTTCACTTTCTAAATGCTGTCCTTTCAGAGAAAATCACTTTCCTTTGAAAGTGCCTTAAGCTACTTACAAGCATTCACCAGAAACTCACATGCGCTTCTGTGAAAGAGAAGCTGTCTGTTCCAACACTTCAATTCACTGTGCGAAGTGAATGGAGTGTTGCTTCACTTTCTAACTGCTGTCCTTTCAGAAGAAAATCACTTTCCTTTCAAAGTGCCTTAAGTTACTTGCAAGCATTAGGAAGAAACTCACATGCGTTTCTCTGAAAGAGAAGCAGTCTGTTCCAACACTTCAATTCACTGTGCGAAGTGAATGGAGTGTTGCTTCACTTTCTAAATGCTGTCCTTTCCGAGAAAATCACTTTCCTTTGAAAGTGCCTTAAACTACTTTCAAGCAATCACAAATAACTCACATGCGTTTCTCTGAAACAGAAGCAGTCTCTTCCAACACTTCAATTCACTGTGCGAAGTGAATGGAGTGTTGCTTCACTTTCTAAATGCTGTCCTTTCAGAGGAAATTACTTTCCTTTGAAAGTGCCTTAAGCTACTTACAAGCATTCAACAGAGACTCACATGCATTTCTCTGAAATAGAAGCAGTCTCTTCCAACACTTCAATTCACTGTGCAAAGTGAATGGAGTGTTGCTTCAACTTCTCAATGCTGTCCTTTCAGAGAAAATCACTTTCCTTTGAAAGTGCCTTAAGCTACTTCCAAGCATTCACCGAAACTCACATGCGCTTCTCTGAAAGAGAAGCTGTCGGTTCCAACACTTCAATTCACTGTGCGAAGTGAAAGGAGTGTTGCTTCACTTTCTAAATTCTGTCCTTTCAGAGAAAATCACTTTCCTTTGAAAGTGCCTTAAGTTAGTTGCAAGCATTAGGAAGAAACTCACATGCGTTTTTCTGAAAGAGAAGCAGTCTGTTCCAATACTTCAATTCACTGTGCGAAGTGAATGGAGTGTTGCTTCACTTTCTAAATGCTGTCTTTCAGAGAAAATCACTTTCCTTTGAAAGAGCCTTAAACTACTTTCAAGACATCACAAAAAACTCACATGCGTTTCTCTGAAACAGAAGCAGTCTCTTCCAACACTTCAATTCACTGTGCGAAGTGAATGGAGTGTTGCTTCACTTTCTAAATGCTGTCCTTTCAGAGAAAATCACTTTCTTTGAATGTGCCTTAAGGTACTTACAAGCATTAAGATGAAACTCACATGCGTTTCTCTGAAAGAGAAGCAGTCTGTTCCAAAACTTCAATTCAGTGTGCGAAGTGAATGGAGTGTTGCTTCACTTTGTAAATGCTGTCCTTTCAGAGAAAATCACTTTCCTTTGAAACTGCCTTAATCTACTTACAAGCATTCAGAAGAAACTCACATGCATTTCTCTGAAAGAGAAGCAGTCTGTTCCAACACTTCAATTCACTGTGCGAAGTGAATGGAGTGTTGGTTCACTTTCTAAATTTTGTCCTTTTAGAGACAATCACTTCCTTTGAAAGTGCCTTAAACTAATTTCAAGCATTCACAAAAAACTCACATGCGTTTCTCTGAAATAGAAGCAGTCTGTTCCAACACTTCAATTCACTGTGCGAAGTGAATGGAGTGTTCCTTCACTTTCTAAATGCTGTCCTTTCCGAGAAAATCACTTTCCTTTGAAAGAGCCTTAAGCTACTTACAAGTATTCAACAGAAACTCACATGCATTTCTCTGAAAGAGAAGCACTCTGTTCCAACACTTCAATTCACTGCACGAAGGGAATGGAGTGTTGCTTCACTTTCTAAATGCTGTCCTTTCAGAGAAAATCACTTTCCTTTGAAAGTGCCTTAAGCTACTTACAAGCATTCAACAGAAACTCACATGCATTTCTCTGAAAGAGAAGCAGTCTCTTCCAACACTTCAATTCACTGTGCGAAGTGAATGGAGTGTTGCTTCACTTTCTAAATTCTGTCCTTTCAGAGAAAATCACTTTCCTTTGAAAGTGCCTTAAACTACTTTCAAGCATTCACAAAAAACTCACATGCGTTTCTCTGAAAGAGAATCAATCTGTTCCAACACCTCAATTCACTGTGCGAAGTGAATGGAGTGTTGCTTCACTTTCTAAATGCTGTCCTTTCAGAGAAAATCACTTTCCTTTGAAAGAGCCTTAAGCGACTTACAAGCATTCAACAGAAACTCACATGCATTTCTCTGAAAGAGAAGCAGTCTCTTCCAACACTTCAATTCACGGTGCGAAGTGAATGGAGTGTTGCTTCACTTTCTAAATTCCGTCCTTTCAGAGAAAATCAGTTTCCTTTGAAAATGCCTTAAGCTACTTACAAGCATTAGGAAGAAACTCACATGCGTTTCTCTGAAAGAGAAGGAGTCTGTTCCAACACTTCAATTCACTGTGCGAAGTGATTGGAGTGTTGCGTCACTTTCTAAATGCTGTCCTTTCCGAGAAAATCACTTTCCTTTGAAAGAGCATTAAGCTACTTACAAGCATTCACAAAAAACTCACATGCGTTTCTCTGAAAGAGAAGCAGTCTGTTCCAACACTTCAATTCACTGTGCGAAGTGAATGGAGTGTTGCTTCACTTTCTAAATGCTGTCCTTTCAGAGAAAATCACTTTCCTTTGAAACTGCCTTAATCTACTTACAAGCATTCAGAAGAAGCTCACATCTGTTTCTCTGAAAGAGAAGGAGTCTGTTCCAACACTTCAATTCACTGTGGGAAGTGAATGGAGTGTTGCATCACTTTCTAAATGCTGTCCTTTCAGAGAAAATCACTTTCCTTTGAAAGTGCCTTAAGAATCTTCCAAGCATTCACAAGAAACTCACATGCATTTCTTTGAAAGAGAAGCCTTCTCTTACAACACTTCAATTCAGTGTGCAAGGTGAGTGGAGTGTTGCTTCACTTTCTAAATGCTGTCCTTTCAGAGAAAATCACTTTCCTTTGAAAGTGCCTTAAGGTACTTACAAGCATTAGGATGAAACTCACATGCGTTTCTCTGAAAGTGAAGCAGTCTTTTCCAAAACTTCAATTCAGTTTGCGAAGTGAATGGAGTGTTGCTTCACTTTCTAAATGCTGTCCTTTCAGAGAAAATCACTTTCCTTTGAAACTGCCTTAATCTACTTACAAGCATTCAGAAGAAACTCACATCTGTTTCTCTGAAAGAGAAGGAGTCTGTTCCAACACTTCAATTCACTGTGCGAAGTGAATGGAGTGTTGTTTCACTTTCTAAAAGCTGTCCTTTCAGAGAAAATCACTTTCCTTTGAAAGTGCCTTAAGCTACTTACAAGCATTAAGAAGAAATTCACATGCGTTTCTCTGAGAGAGAAGTAGTCTGTTCCAACACTTCAATTCACTGTACGAAGTGAATGGAGTGTTGCTTCACCTTCTAAATGCTTTCCTTTCAGAGAAAATCACTTTCCTTCGAAAGTGCCTTAAGCAACTTGCAAGCATTCACAAGAAACACTAATGCGTTTCTATGAAAGAGAAGCACTCTGTTCCAACACTTCAATTCACTGTGCGAAGTGAATGGAGTGTTGCTTCACTTTCTAAATGCTGTCCTTTCAGAGAAAATCACTTTCCTTTGAAAGTGCCTTAAGCAACTTGCAAGCATTCACAAGAAACACTAATGCGTTTCTATGAAAGAGAAGCACTCTGTTCCAACACTTCAATTCACTGTGCGAAGTGAATGGAGTGTTGCCTCACTTTCGAAATGCTGTCCTTTCAGAGAAAATCACTTTCCTTTCAAAGTGCCTTAAGCTACTTTCAAGCATTCACAAAAAACTCACATGCGTTTCTCTGAAAGAGAAGCAGTCTGTTCCAACACTTCAATTCACTGTGCGAAGTGAATGGAGTGTTGCTTCACTTTCTAAATGCTGTACTTTCAGAGAAAATCACTTTTGTTTGAAAGTGCCTTAAGCAACTTTCACGCATTCACAAGAAACTCACATGCATTTCTCTGAAAGAGAAGCCTTCTCTTCCAACACTTCAGTTCACTGTGCGAAGTGAATGGAGTGTTGCTTCACTTTCTAAATGCTGTCCTTTCAGAATAAATCACTTTCCTTTGAAAGAGCCTTAAGCTACTTACAAGCATTCAACAGAAACTCACATGCATTTCTGTGAAAGAGAAGCAGTCTCTTCCAACACTTCAATTTACTGTGCAAAGTGAATGGAGTGTTGCTTCACCTTCTCAATGCTGTTCTTTCAGAAAAAATCACTTTCCTTTGAACGTGCCTTAAGCTACTTACAAGCATTTACCAGAAATTCACATGCATTTCTCTGAAATAGAAGCAGTCTGTTCCAAAACTTCAATTCAGGGTGCGAAGTGAATGGAGTGTTGCTTCACTTTCTAAATGCTGTCCTTTCAGAGAAAATCACTTTCCTTTGAAAGTGCCTTAAGCTACTTACAAGCATTCACCAGAAACTCACATGCGCTTCTGTGAAAGAGAAGCTTTCTGTTCCAACACTTCAATTCACTGTGCGAAGTGAATGGAGTGTTGCTTCACTTTCTAACTGCTGTCCTTTCAGAGAAAATCACTTTCCTTTCAAAGTGCCTTAAGTTACTTGCAAGCATTAGGAAGAAACTCACATGCGTTTCTCTGAAAGAGAAGCAGTCTGTTCCAACACTTCAATTCACTGTGCGAAGTGAATGGAGTGTTGCTTCACTTTTTAAATGCTGTCCTTTCCGAGAAAATCACTTTCCTTTGAAAGTGCCTTAAACTACTTTCAAGCAATCACAAATAACTCACATGCGTTTCTCTGAAACAGAAGCAGTCTCTTCCAACACTTCAATTCACTGTGCGAAGTGAATGGAGTGTTGCTTCACTTTCTAAATGCTGTCCTTTCAGAGGAAATTACTTTCCTTTGAAAGTGCCTTAAGCTACTTACAAGCATTCAACAGAGACTCACATGTATTTCTCTGAAAGTGTAGCAGTCTGTTCCAACACTTCAATTCACTGTGCGAAGTGAATGGAGTGTTGTTTCACTTTCTAAATTCTGTCCTTTCAGAGACAATCATTTTCCTTTGAAAGTGCCTTAAACTACTTTCAAGCAATCACAAATAACTCACATGCGTTTCTCTGAAAGAGAAGTAGTCTGTTCCAACACTTCAATTCACTGTGCGAAGTGAATGGAGTGTTGCTTCACTTTCTAAATGCTGTCCTTTCAGAGAAAATCACTTTCCTTTGAAAGTGCCTTAAGCTACTTGCAAGCATTCACAAGAAACACTAATGCGTTTCTATGAAAGAGAAGCACTCTGTTCCAACACTTCAATTCACTGCACGAAGGGAACATAGTATTGCTTCACTTTCTAAATGCTGTCCTTTCAGAGAAAATCACTTTATTTGAAAGAGCCTTAAGCTACTTACAAGCATTCAACAGAAACTCACATGCATTTCTCTGAAAGAGAAGCAGTCTCTTCCAACACTTCAATTCACTGTGCAAAGTGAATGGAGTGTTGCTTCAACTTCTCAATGCTGTCCTTTCAGAGAAAATCACTTTCCTTTGAAAGTGCCTTAAGCTACTTCCAAGCATTCACCGAAACTCACATGCGCTTCTCTGAAAGAGAAGCTGTCGGTTCCAACACTTCAATTCAATGTGCGAAGTGAAAGGAGTGTTGCTTCACTTTCTAAATTCTGTCCTTTCAGAGAAAATCACTTTCCTTTGAAAGTGCCTTAAGTTAGTTGCAAGCATTAGGAAGAAACTCACATGCGTTTCTCTGAAAGAGAAGCAGTCTGTTCCAACACTTCAATTCACTGTGCGAAGTGAATGGAGTGTTGCTTCACTTTCTAAATGCTGTCTTTCAGAGAAAATCACTTTCCTTTGAAAGAGCCTTAAACTACTTTCAAGCCATCACAAAAAACTCACATGCGTTTCTCTGAAACAGAAGCAGTCTCTTCCAACACTTCAATTCACTGTGCGAAGTGAATGGAGTGTTGCTTCACTTTCTAAATGCTGTCCTTTCAGAGAAAATCACTTTCTTTGAAAGTGCCTTAAGGTACTTACAAGCATTAGGATGAAACTCACATGCGTTTCTCTGAAAGAGAAGCAGTCTGTTCCAAAACTTCAATTCAGTGTGCGAAGTGAATGGAGTGTTGCTTCACTTTGTAAATGCTGTCCTTTCAGAGAAAATCACTTTCCTTTGAAACTGCCTTAATCTACTTACAAGCATTCAGAAGAAACTCACATGCATTTCTCTGAAAGAGAAGCAGTCTGTTCTAACACTTCAATTCACTGTGCGAAGTGAATGGAGTGTTGGTTCATTTTCTAAATTTTGTCCTTTTAGAGACAATCACTTCCTTTGAAAGTGCCTTAAACTAATTTCAAGCATTCACAAAAAACTCACATGCGTTTCTCTGAAATAGAAGCAGTCTGTTCCAACACTTCAATTCACTGTGCGAAGTGAATGGAGTGTTCCTTCACTTTCTAAATGCTGTCCTTTCCGAGAAAATCACTTTCCTTTGAAAGAGCCTTAAGCTACTTACAAGCATTCAACAGAAACTCACATGCATTTCTCTGAAAGAGAAGCACTCTGTTCCAACACTTCAATTCACTGCACGAAGGGAATGGAGTGTTGCTTCACTTCCTAAATGCTGTCCTTTCAGAGAAAATCACTTTCCTTTGAAAGTGCCTTAAGCTACTTACAAGCATTCAACAGAAATTCACATGCAATTCTCTGAAATAGAAGCAATCTGTTCCAAAATTTAAATTCAGTGTGCGAAGTGAATGGAGTGTTGCTTCACTTTCTAAATGCTGTCCTTTCAGAGAAAATCACTTTCCTTTGAAAGTGCCTTAAGTTACTTGCAAGCATTAGGAAGAAACTCACATGCGTTTCTCTGAAAGAGTAGCAGTCTGTTCCAACACTTCAATTCACTGTGCGAAGTGAATGGAGTGTTGCTTCACTTTCTAAATGCTGTACTTTCAGAGAAAATCACTTTTGTTTGAAAGTGCCTTAAGCAACTTTCACGCATTCACAAGAAACTCACATGCATTTCTCTGAAAGGGAAGCCTTCTCTTCCAACACTTCAGTTCACTGTGCGAAGTGAATGGAGTGTTGCTTCACTTTCTAAATGCTGTCCTTTCAGAGAAAATCACTTTCCTATGAAAGTGCCTTAAGCTACTTACAAGCATTCAACAGAAACTCACATGCATTACTCTGAAAGAGAAGCAGTCTCTTCCAACACTTCAATTCACTGTGCAAAGTGAATGGAGTGTTGCTTCACCTTCTCAATGCTGCTCTTTCAGAGAAAATCACTTTCCTTTGAACGTGCCTTAAGCTACTTACAAGCATTCACCAGAAATTCACATGCATTTCTCTAAAATAGAAGCAGTCTGTTCCAAAACTTCAATTCAATGTGCGAAGTGAATGGAGTGTTGCTTCACTTTCTAAATGCTGTCCTTTCAGAGAAAATCACTTTCCTTTGAAAGTGCCTTAAGCTACTTCCAAGCATTCACCGAAACTCACATGCGCTTCTCTGAAAGAGAAGCTGTCGGTTCCAACACTTCAATTCACTGTGCGAAGTGAAAGGAGTGTTGCTTCACTTTCTAAATTCTGTCCTTTCAGAGAAAATCACTTTCCTTTGAAAGTGCATTAAGTTAGTTGCAAGCATTAGGAAGAAACTCACATGCGTTTCTCTGAAAGAGAAGCAGTCTGTTCCAACACTTCAATTCACTGTGCGAAGTGAATGGAGTGTTGCTTCACTTTCTAAATGCTGTCTTTCAGAGAAAATCACTTTCCTTTGAAAGAGCCTTAAATTACTTTCAAGCAATCACAAAAAACTCACATGCGTTTCTCTGAAACAGAAGCAGTCTCTTCCAACACTTCAATTCACTGTGCGAAGTGAATGGAGTGTTGCTTCACTTTCTAAATGCTGTCCTTTCAGAGAAAATCACTTTCTTTGAAAGTGCCTTAAGGTACTTACAAGCATTAGGATGAAACTCCCATGCGTTTCTATGAAAGAGAAGCAGTCTGTTCCAAAACTTCATTTCAGTGTGCGAAGTGAATGGAGTGTTGCTTCACTTTCTAAATGCTGTCCTTTCAGAGAAAATCACTTTCCTTTGAAACTGCCTTAATCTACTTACAAGCATTCAGAAGAAACTCACATCTGTTTCTCTGAAAGAGAAGGAGTCTGTTCCAACACTTCAATTCACTGTGCCAAGTGAATGGAGTGTTGCTTCACTTTCTAAAAGCTGTCCTTTCAGAGAAAATGACTTTCCTTTGAAAGTGCCTTAAGCTACTTACAAGCATTAGGAAGAAATTCACATGCGTTTCTCTGAAAGAGAAGTAGTCTGTTCCAACACTTCAATTCACTGTACGAAGTGAATGGAGTGTTGCTTCACCTTCTAAATGCTTTCCTTTCAGAGAAAATCACTTTCCTTTGAAAGTGCCTTAAGCAACTTGCAAGCATTCACAAGAAACACTAATGCGTTTCTATGAAAGAGAAGCACTCTGTTCCAACACTTCAATTCACTGTGCGAAGTGAATGGAGTGTTGCCTCACTTTCGAAATGCTGTCTTTTCAGAGAAAATCACTTTCCTTTGAAAGTGCCTTAAGCTACTTTCAAGCATTCACAAAAAACTCACATGCGTTTCTCTGAAAGAGAAGCAGTCTGTTCCAACACTTCAATTCACTGTGCGAAGTGAATGGAGTGTTGCTTCACTTTCTAAATGCTGTCCTTTCAGAGAAAATCACTTTCCTTTGAAAGAGCCTTAAGCGACTTACAAGCATTCAACAGAAACTCACATGCATTTCTCTGAAAGAGAAGCAGTCTCTTCCAACACTTCAATTCACTGTGCGAAGTGAATGGAGTGTTGCTTCACTTTCCAAATTCCGTCCTTTCAGAGAAAATCAGTTTCCTTTGAAAATGCCTTAAGCTACTTACAAGCATTAGGAAGAAACTCACATGCGTTTCTCTGAAAGAGAAGGAGTCTGTTCCAACACTTCAATTCACTGTGCGAAGTGATTGGAGTGTTGCGTCACTTTCTAAATGCTGTCCTTTCCGAGAAAATCACTTTCCTTTGAAAGAGCATTAAGCTACTTACAAGCATTCACAAAAAACTCACATGCGTTTCTGTGAAAGAGAAGCAGTCTGTTCCAACACTTCAATTCACTGTGCGAAGTGAATGGAGTGTTGCTTCACTTTCTAAATGCTGTCCTTTCAGAGAAAATCACTTTCCTTTGAAACTGCCTTAATCTACTTACAAGCATTCAGAAGAAACTCACATCTGTTTCTCTGAAAGAGAAGGAGTCTGTTCCAACACTTCAATTCACTGTGGGAAGTGAATGGAGTGTTGCTTCACTTTCTAAATGCTGTCCTTTCAGAGAAAATCACTTTCCTTTGAAAGTGCCTTAAGAATCTTCCAAGCATTCACAAGAAACTCACATGCATTTCTCTGAAAGAGAAGCCTTCTCTTACAACACTTCAATTCAGTGTGCAAAGTGAATGGAGTGTTGCTTCACTTTCTAAATGCTGTCCTTTCAGAGAAAATCACTTTCCTTTGAAAGTGCCTTAAGGTACTTACAAGCATTAGGATGAAACTCACATGCGTTTCTCTGAAAGTGAAGCAGTCTGTTCCAAAACTTCAATTCAGTTTGCGAAGTGAATGGAGTGTTGCTTCACTTTCTAAATGCTGTCCTTTCAGAGAAAATCACTTTCCTTTGAAACTGCCTTAATCTACTTACAAGCATTCAGAAGAAACTCACATCTGTTTCTCTGAAAGAGAAGGAGTCTGTTCCAACACTTCAATTCACTGTGCGAAGTGAATGGAGTGTTGCTTCACTTTCTAAAAGCTGTCCTTTCAGAGAAAATCACTTTCCTTTGAAAGTGCCTTAAGCTACTTTCAAGCATTAAAAAGAAATTCACATGCGTTTCTCTGAAAGAGAAGTAGTCTGTTCCAACACTTCAATTCACTGTACGAAGTGAATGGAGTGTTACTTCACCTTCTAAATGCTTTTCTTTCAGAGAAAATCACTTTCCTTCGAAAGTGCCTTAAGCTACTTGCAAGCATTAGGAAGAAACTCACATGCGTTTCTCTGAAAGAGAAGCAGTCTGTTCCAACACTTCAATTCACTGTGCGAAGTGAATGGAGTGTTGCTTCACTTTCTAAATGCTGTCCTTTCAGAGAAAATCACTTTCCTTTGAAAGTGCCTTAAGCTACTTTCAAGCGTTCACAGGAAACTCACATGCGTTTCACTGAAAGAGGAGCATTCTGTTCTAACACTTCAATTCACTGTGCAAAGTGAATGGAGTGTTGCCTCACTTTCGAAATGCTGTCCTTTCAGAGAAAATCACTTTCCTTTGAAAGTGCCTTAAGCTACTTTCAAGCATTCACAAAAAACTCACATGCGTTTCTCTGAAAGAGAAGCAGTCTGTTCCAACACTTCAATTCACTGTGCGAAGTGAATGGAGTGTTGCTTCACTTTCTAAATGCTGTCCTTTCAGAGAAAATCACTTTCCTTTGAAAGTGCCTTAAGCTACTTACAAGCATTCAACAGAAACTCACATGTATTTTTCTGAAAGAGAAGCAGTCTGTTCCAACACTTCAATTCAGGGTGCGAAGTGAATGGAGTGTTGCTTCACTTTCTAAATTCTGTCCTTTCAGAGACAATCACTTTCCCTTTAAAGTGCCTTAAACTAATTTCAAGCATTCACAAAAAACTCACATGCGTTTCTCTGAAATAGAATTAGTCTGTTCCAACACTTCAATTCACTGTGCGAAGTGAATGGAGTGTTGCTTCATTTTCTAAATGCTTTCCTTTCAGAGAAAATCACTTTCCTTTGAAACTGCCTTAATATACTTACAAGCATTAGGAAGAAATTCACATGTGTTTCTCTGAAAGAGAAGTAGTCTGTTCCAACACTTCAATTCACTGTACGAAGTGAATGGAGTGTTGCTTCACCTTCTAAATGCTTTCCTTTCAGAGAAAATCACTTTCCTTTGAAAGTGCCTTAAGCAACTTGCAAGCATTCACAAGAAACACTAATGCGTTTCTATGAAAGAGAAGCACTCTGTTCCAACACTTCAATTCACTGTGCGAAGTGAATGGAGTGTTGCCTCACTTTCGAAATGCTGTCCTTTCAGAGAAAATCACTTTCCTTTGAAAGTGCCTTAAGCTACTTTCAAGCAATCACAAAAAACTCACATGCGTTTCTCTGAAAGAGAAGCAGTCTGTTCCAACACTTCAATTCACTGTGCGAAGTGAATGGAGTGTTGCTTCACTTTCTAAATGCTGTACTTTCAGAGAAAATCACTTTTGTTTGAAAGTGCCTTAAGCAACTTTCACGCATTCACAAGAAACTCACATGCATTTCTCTGAAAGAGAAGCCTTCTCTTCCAACACTTCAGTTCACTGTGCGAAGTGAATGGAGTGTTGCTTCACTTTCTAAATGCTGTCCTTTCAGAATAAATCACTTTCCTTTGAAAGAGCCTTAAGCTACTTACAAGCATTCAACAGAAACTCACATGCATTTCTCTGAAAGAGAAGCAGTCTCTTCCAACACTTCAATAAACTGTGCAAAGTGAATGGAGTGTTGCTTCACCTTCTCAATGCTGTTCTTTCAGAGAAAATCACTTTCCTTTGAACGTGCCTTAAGCTACTTACAAGCATTTACCAGAAATTCACATGCATTTCTCTGAAATAGAAGCAGTCTGTTCCAAAACTTCAATTCAGGGTGCGAAGTGAATGGAGTGTTGCTTCACTTTATAAATGCTGTCCTTTCAGAGAAAATCACATTCCTTTGAAAGTGCCTTAAGCTACTTACAAGCATTCACCAGAAACTCACATGCGCTTCTGTGAAAGAGAAGCTGTCTGTTCCAACACTTCAATTCACTGTGCGAAGTGAATGGAGTGTTGCTTCACTTTCTAACTGCTGTCCTTTCAGAGAAAATCACTTTCCTTTCAAAGTGCCTTAAGTTACTTGCAAGCATTAGGAAGAAACTCACATGCGTTTCTCTGAAAGAGAAGCAGTCTGTTCCAACACTTCAATTCACTGTGCGTAGTGAATGGAGTGTTGCTTCACTTTCTAAATGCTGTCCTTTCCGAGAAAATCACTTTCCTTTGAAAGTGCCTTAAACTACTTTCAAGCAATCACAAATAACTCACATGCGTTTCTCTGAAACAGAAGCAGTCTCTTCCAACACTTCAATTCACTGTGCGAAGTGAATGGAGTGTTGCTTCACTTTCTAAATGCTGTCCTTTCAGAGGAAATTACTTTCCTTTGAAAGTGCCTTAAGCTACTTACAAGCATTCAACAGAGACTCATATGTATTTCTCTGAAAGTGTAGCAGTCTGTTCCAACACTTCAATTCACTGTGCGAAGTGAATGGAGTGTTGCTTCACTTTCTAAATTCTGTCCTTTCAGAGACAATCATTTTCCTTTGAAAGTGCCTTAAACTAATTTCAAGCATTCACAAAAAACTCACATGCGTTTCTCTGAAAGAGAATTAGTCTGTTCCAACACTTCAATTCACTGTGCGAAGTGAATGGAGTGTTGCTTCACTTTCTAAATGCTGTCCTTTCAGAGAAAATCACTTTCCTTTGAAAGTGCCTTAAGCTACTTGCAAGCATTCACAAGAAACACTAATGCGTTTCTATGAAAGAGAAGCACTCTGTTCCAACACTTCAATTCACTGCACGAAGGGAACATAGTATTGCTTCACTTTCTAAATGCTGTCCTTTCAGAGAAAATCACTTTCCTTTGAAAGTGCCTTAAGTTACTTGCAAGCATTAGGAAGAAACTCACATGCGTTTCTCTGAAAGAGAAGCAGTCTGTTCCAACACTTCAATTCACTGTGCGAAGTGAATGGAGTGTTGCTTCACTTTCTAAATGCTGTACTTTCAGAGAAAATCACTTTTGTTTGAAAGTGCCTTAAGCAACTTTCACGCATTCACAAGAAACTCACATGCATTTCTCTGAAAGAGAAGCCTTCTCTTCCAACACTTCAGTTCACTGTTCGAAGGGAATGGAGTGTTGCTTCACTTTCTAAATGCTGTCCTTTCAGAGAAAATCACTTTCCTGTGAAAGTGCCTTAAGCTACTTACAAGCATTCAACAGAAACTCACATGCATTACTCTGAAAGAGAAGCAGTCTCTTCCAGCACTTCAATTGACTGTGCAAAGTGAATGGAGTATTGCTTCACCTTCTCAATGCTGTTCTTTCAGAGAAAATCACTTTCCTTTGAACGTGCCTTAAGCTACTTACAAGCATTCACCAGAAATTCACATGCATTTCTCTAAAATAGAAGCAGTCTGTTCCAAAACTTCAATTCAGTGTGCGAAGTGAATGGAGTGTTGCTTCACTTTCTAAATGCTGTCCTTTCAGAGAAAATCACTTTCCTTTGAAAGTGCCTTAAGCTACTTCCAAGCATTCACCGAAACTCACATGCGCTTCTCTGAAAGAGAAGCTGTCGGTTCCAACACTTCAATTCACTGTGCGAAGTGAAAGGAGTGTTGCTTCACTTTCTAAATTCTGTCCTTTCAGAGAAAATCACTTTCCTTTGAAAGTGCCTTAAGTTAGTTGCAAGCATTAGGAAGAAACTCACATGCGTTTCTCTGAAAGAGAAGCAGTCTGTTCCAACACTTCAATTCACTGTGCGAAGTGAATGGAGTGTTGCTTCACTTTCTAAATGCTGTCTTTCAGAGAAAATCACTTTCCTTTGAAAGAGCCTTAAACTACTTTCAAGCAATCACAAAAAACTCACATGCGTTTCTCTGAAACAGAAGCAGTCTCTTCCAACATTTCAATTCACTGTGCGAAGTGAATGGAGTGTTGCTCCACTTTCTAAATGCTGTCCTTTCAGAGAAAATCACTTTCTTTGAAAGTGCCTTAAGGTACTTACAAGCATTAGGATGAAACTCACATGCGTTTCTCTGAAAGAGAAGCAGTCTGTTCCAAAACTTCAATTCAGTGTGCGAAGTGAATGGAGTGTTGCTTCACTTTCTAAATGCTGTCCTTTCAGAGAAAATCACTTTCCTTTGAAACTGCCTTAATCTACTTACAAGCATTCAGAAGAAACTCACATCTGTTTCTCTGAAAGAGAAGGAGTCTGTTCCAACACTTCAATTCACTGTGCCAAGTGAATGGAGTGTTGCTTCACTTTCTAAAAGCTGTCCTTTCAGAGAAAATCACTTTCCTTTGAAGGTGCCTTAAGCTACTTACAAGCATTAGGAAGAAATTCACATGCGCTTCTCTGAAAGAGAAGTAGTTTGTTCCAACACTTCAATTCACTGTACGAAGTGAATGTAGTGTTGCTTCACGTTCTAAATGCTTTCCTTTCAGAGAAAATCACTTTCCTTTGAAAGTGCTTTAAGCAACTTGCAAGCATTCACAAGAAACACTAATGCGTTTCTATGAAAGAGAAGCACTCTGTTCCAACACTTCAATTCACTGTGCGAAGTGAATGGACTGTTGCCTCACTTTCGAAATGCTGTCTTTTCAGAGAAAATCACTTTCCTTTGAAAGTGCCTTAAGCTACTTTCAAGCATTCACAAAAAACTCACATGCGTTTCTCTGAAAGAGAAGCAGTCTGTTCCAACACTTCAATTCACTCTGCGAAGTGAATGGAGTGTTGCTTCACTTTCTAAATGCTGTCCTGTCAGAGAAAATCACTTTCCTTTGAACGTGCCTTAAGCTACTTACAAGCATTTACCAGAAATTCACATGCATTTCTCTGAAATAGAAGCAGTCTGTTCCAAAACTTCAATTCAGGGTGCGAAGTGAATGGAGTGTTGCTTCACTTTCTAAATGCTGTCCTTTCAGAGAAAATCACATTCCTTTGAAAGTGCCTTAAGCTACTTACAAGCATTCACCAGAAACTCACATGCGCTTCTGTGAAAGAGAAGCTGTCTGTTCCAACACTTCAATTCACTGTGCGAAGTGAATGGAGTGTTGCTTTACTTTCTAACTGCTGTCCTTTCAGAGAAAATCACTTTCCTTTCAAAGTGCCTTAAGTTACTTGCAAGCATTAGGAAGAAACTCACATGCGTTTCTGTGAAAGAGAAGCAGTCTGTTCCAACACTTCAATTCACTGTGCGAAGTGAATGGAGTGTTGCTTCACTTTCTAAATGCTGTCCTTTCCGAGAAAATCACTTTCCTTTGAAAGTGCCTTAAACTACTTTCAAGCAATCACAAATAACTCACATGCGTTTCTCTGAAACAGAAGCAGTCTCTTCCAACACTTCAATTCACTGTGCGAAGTGAATGGAGTGTTGCTTCACTTTCTAAATGCTGTCCTTTCAGAGGAAATTACTTTCCTTTGAAAGTGCCTTAAGCTACTTAAAAGCATTCAACAGAGACTCACATGTATTTCTCTGAAAGTGTAGCAGTCTGTTCCAACACTTCAATTCACTGTGCGAAGTGAATGGAGTGTTGCTTCACTTTCTAAATTCTGTCCTTTCAGAGACAATCATTTTCCTTTGAAAGTTCCTTAAACTAATTTCAAGCATTCACAAAAAACTCACATGCGTTTCTCTGAAAGAGAAGCAGTCTGTTCCAACACTTCAATTCACTGTGCGAAGTGAATGGAGTGTTGCTTCACTTTCTAAATGCTGTACTTTCAGAGAAAATCACTTTTGTTTGAAAGTGCCTTAAGTAACTTTCACGCATTCACAAGAAACTCACATGCATTTCTCTGAAAGAGAAGCCTTCTCTTCCAACACTTCAGTTCACTGTTCGAAGGGAATGGAGTGTTGCTTCACTTTCTAAATGCTGTCCTTTCAGAGAAAATCACTTTCCTTTGAAAGTGCCTTAAGCTACTTACAAGCATTCAACAGAAACTCACATGCATTACTCTGAAAGAGAAGCAGTCTCTTCCAACACTTCAATTGACTGTGCAAAGTGAATGGAGTGTTGCTTCACCTTCTCAATTCTGTTCTTTCAGAGAAAATCACTTTCCTTTGACCGTGCCTTAAGCTACTTACAAGCATTCACCAGAAATTCACATGCATTTCTCTAAAATAGAAGCAGTCTGTTCCAAAACTTCAATTCAGTGTGCGAAGTGAATGGAGTGTTGCTTCACTTTCTAAATGCTGTCCTTTCAGAGAAAATCATTTTCCTTTGAAAGTGCCTTAAGCTACTTCCAAGCATTCACCGAAACTCACATGCGCTTCTCTGAAAGAGAAGCTGTCGGTTCCAACACTTCAATTCACTGTGCGAAGTGAAAGGAGTGTTGCTTCACTTTCTAAATGCTGTCCTTTCAGAGAAAATCACTTTCCTTTGAAAGTGCCTTAAGTTAGTTGCAAGCATTAGGAAGAAACTCACATGCGTTTCTCTGAAAGAGAAGCAGTCTGTTCCAAAACTTCAATTCACTGTGGGAAGTGAATGGAGTGTTGCTTCACTTTCTAAATGCTGTCCTTTCAGAGAAAATCACTTTCCTTTGAAAGTGCCTTAAGAATCTTCCAAGCATTCACAAGAAACTCACATGCATTTCTCTGAAAGAGAAGCCTTTTCTTACAACACTTCAATTCAGTGTGCAAAGTGAATGGAGTGTTGCTTCACTTTCTAAATGCTGTCCTTTCAGAGATAATCTCTTTCCTTTGAAACTGCCTTAATCTACTTACAAGCATTCAGAAGAAACTCACATCTGTTTCTCTGAAAGAGAAGGAGTCTGTTCCAACACTTCAATTCACTGTGCGAAGTGAATGGAGTGTTGCTTCACTTTCTAAAAGCTGTCCTTTCAGAGAAAATCACTTTTCTTTGAAAATGCCTTAAGCTACTTACAAGCATTAAGAAGAAATTCACATGCGTTTCTCTGAAAGAGAAGTAGTCTGTTCCAACACTTCAATTCACTGTGCGAAGTGAATGGAGTGTTGCTTTACTTTCTAAATGCTGTCCTTTCAGAGAAAATCGCTTTCCTTTGAAAGTGTCTTAAGCTACTTACAAGCATTCAACAGAAATTCACATGCATTTCTCTGAAAGAGAAGCAGTCTGTTCCAACACTTCAATTCACTGTGCGAAGTGAATGGAGTGTTGCTTCACTTTCTAAATTCTGTCCTTTCAGAGAAAATCACTTTCTTTGAAAGTGCCTTAAACTACTTTCAAGCATTCACAAAAAACTCACATGCGTTTCTCTGAAAGAGAAGCAATCTGTTCCAACACCTCAATTCACTGTGCGAAGTGAATGGAGTATTGCTTCACTTTCTAAATGCTGTCCTTTCAGAGAAAATCACTTTCCTTTGAAAGAGCCTTAAGCGACTTACAAGCATTCAACAGAAACTCACATGCATTTCTCTGAAAGAGAAGCAGTTTCTTCCAACACTTCAATTCACTGTGCGAAGTGAATGGAGTGTTGCTTCACTTTCTAAATTCCGTCCTTTCAGAGAAAATCAGTTTCCTTTGAAAATGCCTTAAGCTACTTACAAGCATTAGGAAGAAACTCACATGCGTTTCTCTGAAAGAGAAGGAGTCTGTTCCAACACTTCAATTCACTGTGCGAAGTGATTGGAGTGTTGCGTCACTTTCTAAATGCTGTCCTTTCCGAGAAAATCACTTTCCTTTGAAAGAGCATTAAGCTACTTACAAGCATTCAACAGAAACTCACATGCTTTTCTCTGAAAGAGAATTAGTCTGTTCCAACACGTCAATTCAGTGCACGAAGGGAATGGAGTGTTGCTTCACTTTCTAAATGCTGTCTTTTCAGAGAAAATCACTTTCCTTTGAAAGCGCCTTAAGCTACTTTCAAGCATTCACAAAAAACTCACATGCGTTTCTCTGAAAGAGAAGCAGTCTGTTCCAACACTTCAATTCACTGTGCGAAGTGAATCGAGTGTTGATTCACTTTCTAAATGCTGTCCTTTCAGAGAAAATCACTTTCCTTTGAAACTGCCTTAATCTACTTACAAGCATTCAGAAGAAACTCACATCTGTTTCTCTGAAAGAGAAGGATTCTGTTCCAACACTTCAATTCACTGTGGAAAGTGAATGGAGTGTTGCTTCACTTTCTAAATGCTGTCCTTTCAGAGAAAATCACTTTCCTTTGAAAGTGCCTTAAGAATCTTCCAAGCATTCACAAGAAACTCACATGCATTTCTCTGAAAGAGAAGCCTTTTCTTACAACACTTCAATTCAGTGTGCAAAGTGAATGGAGTGTTGCTTCACTTTCTAAATGCTGTCCTTTCAGAGAAAATCACTTTCCTTTGAAAGTGCCTTAAGGTACTTACAAGCATTAGGATGAAACTTACATGCGTTTCTCTGAAAGTGAAGCAGTCTGTTCCAAAACTTCAAATCAGTTTGCGAAGTGAATGAAGTGTTGCTTCACTTTCTAAATGCTGTCCTTTCAGAGAAAATCACTTTCCTTTGAAACTGCCTTAATCTACTTACAAGCATTCAGAAGAAACTCACATCTGTTTCTCTGAAAGAGAAGGAGTCTGTTCCAACACTTCAATTCACTGTGCCAAGTGAATGGAGTGTTGCTTCACTTTCTAAAAGCTGTCCTTTCAGAGAAAATCACTTTTCTTTGAAAGTGCCTTAAGCTACTTACAAGCATTAAGAAGAAATTCACATGCGTTTCTCTGAAAGAGAAGGAGTCTGTTCCAACACTTCAATTCACTGTACGAAGTGAATGGAGTGTTGCTTCACCTTCTAAATGCTTTCCTTTCAGAGAAAATCACTTTCCTTCGAAAGTGCCTTAAGCAACTTGCAAGCATTCACAAGAAACACTAATGCGTTTCTATGAAAGAGAAGCACTCTGTTCCAACACTTCAATTCACTGTGCGAAGTGAATGGAGTGTTGCTTCACTTTCTAAATGCTGTCCTTTCAGAGAAAATCACTTTCCTTTGAAAGTGCCTTAAGCTACTTTCAAGCGTTCACAGGAAACTCACATGCGTTTCACTGAAAGAGGAGCATTCTGTTCTAACACTTCAATTCAGTGTGCAAAGTGAATGGAGTGTTGCCTCACTTTCGAAATGCTGTCCTTTCAGAGAAAATCACTTTCCTTTGAAAGTGCCTTAAGCTACTTTCAAGCATTCACAAAAAACTCACATGCGTTTCTCTGAAAGAGATGCAGTCTGTTCCAACACTTCAATTCACTGTGCGAAGTGAATGGAGTGTTGCTTCACTTTCTAAATGCTGTACTTTCAGAGAAAATCACTTTTGTTTGAAAGTGCCTTAAGCAACTTTCACGCATTGACAAGAAACTCACATGCATTTCTCTGAAAGAGAAGCAGTCTCTTCCAACACTTCAATTCACTGTGCAAAGTGAATGGAGTGTTGCTTCACCTTCTCAATGCTGTTCTTTCATAGAAAATCACTTTCCTTTGAACGTGCCTTAAGCTACTTACAAGCATTCACCAGAAATTCACATGCATTTCTCTGAAATAGAAGCAGTCTGTTCCAAAACTTCAATTCAGGGTGCGAAGTGAATGGAGTGTTGCTTCACTTTCTAAATGCTGTCCTTTCAGAGAAAATCACTTTCCTTTGAAAGTGCCTTAAGCTACTTACAAGCATTCACCAGAAACTCACATGCGCTTCTGTGAAAGAGAAGCTGTCTGTTCCAACACTTCAATTCACTGTGCGAAGTGAATGGAGTGTTGCTTCACTTTCTAACTGCTGTCCTTTCAGAGAAAATCACTTTCCTTTCAAAGTGCCTTAAGTTACTTGCAAGCATTAGGAAGAAACTCACATGCGTTTCTCTGAAAGAGAAGCAGTCTGTTCCAACACTTCAATTCACTGTGCGAAGTGAATGGAGTGTTGCTTCACTTTCAAAATGCTGTCCTTTCCGAGAAAATCACTTTCCTTTGAAAGTGCCTTAAACTACTTTCAAGTAATCACAAATAACTCACATGCGTTTCTCTGAAACAGAAGCAGTCTCTTCCAACACTTCAATTCACTGTGCGAAGTGAATGGAGTGTTGCTTCACTTTCTAAATGCTGTCCTTTCAGAGAAAATTACTTTACTTTGAAAGTGCCTTAAGCTACTTACAAGCATTCAACAGAAACTCACATGTATTTCTCTGAAAGGGTAGCAGTCTGTTCCAACACTTCAATTCACTGTGCGAAGGGAATGGAGTGTTGCTTCACTTTCTAAATGCTGTCCTTTCAGAGAAAATCACTTTCCTTTGAAAGTGCCTTAAGCTACTTACAAGCATTCAACAGAAACTCACATGCATTTCTCTGAAAGAGAAGCAGTCTCTTCCAACACTTCAATTGACTGTGCAAAGTGAATGGAGTCTTGCTTCACCTTCTCAATGCTGTTCTTTCAGAGAAAATCACTTTCCTTTGAACGTGCCTTAAGCAACTTACAAGCATTCACCAGAAATTCACATGCATTTCTCTAAAATAGAAGCAGTCTGTTCCAAAACTTCAATTCAGTGTGCGAAGTGAATGGAGTGTTGCTTCACTTTCTAAATGCTGTCCTTTCAGAGAAAATCACTTTCCTTTGAAACTGCCTTAATCTACTTACAAGCATTCAGAAGAAACTCACATGCATTTCTCTGAAAGAGAAGCAGTCTCTTCCAACACTTCAATTGACTGTGCAAAGTGAATGGAGTCTTGCTTCACCTTCTCAATGCTGTTCTTTCAGAGAAAATCACTTTCCTTTGAACGTGCCTTAAGCAACTTACAAGCATTCACCAGAAATTCACATGCATTTCTCTAAAATAGAAGCAGTCTGTTCCAAAACTTCAATTCAGTGTGCGAAGTGAATGGAGTGTTGCTTCACTTTCTAAATGCTGTCCTTTCAGAGAAAATCACTTTCCTTTGAAAGTGCCTTAAGCTACTTCCAAGCATTCACCGAAACTCACATGCGCTTCTCTGAAAGATAAGCTGTCGGTTCCAACACTTCAATTCACTGTGCGAAGTGAAAGGAGTGTTGCTTCACTTTCTAAATTCTGTCCTTTCAGAGAAAATCACTTTCCTTTGAAAGTGCCTTAAGTTAGTTGCAAGCATTAGGAAGAAACTCACATGCGTTTCTCTGAAAGAGAAGCAGTCTGTTCCAACACTTCAATTCACTGTGCGAAGTGAATGGAGTGTTGCTTCACTTTCTAAATGCTGTCTTTCAGAGAAAATCACTTTCCTTTGAAAGAGCCTTAAACTACTTTCAAGCAATCACAAAAAACTCACATGCGTTTCTCTGAAAGAGAAGCAGTCTCTTCCAACATTTCAATTCACTGTGCGAAGTGAATGGAGTGTTGCTTCACTTTCTAAATGCTGTCCTTTCAGAGAAAATCACTTTCTTTGAAAGTGCCTTAAGGTACTTACAAGCATTAGGATGAAACTCACATGCGTTTCTCTGAAAGAGAAGCAGTCTGTTCCAAAACTTCAATTCAGTGTGCGAAGTGAATGGAGTGTTGCTTCACTTTCTAAATGCTGTCCTTTCAGAGAAAATCACTTTCCTTTGAAACTGCCTTAATCTACTTACAAGCATTCAGAAGAAACTCATATCTGTTTCTCTGAAAGAGAAGGAGTCTGTTCCAACACTTCAATTCACTGTGCCAAGTGAATGGAGTGTTGCTTCACTTTCTAAAAGCTGTCCTTTCAGAGAAAATCACTTTCCTTTGAAGGTGCCTTAAGCTACTTACAAGCATTAGGAAGAAATTCACATGCGCTTCTCTGAAAGAGAAGTAGTTTGTTCCAACACTTCAATTCACTGTACGAAGTGAATGTAGTGTTGCTTCACGTTCTAAATGCTTTCCTTTCAGAGAAAATCACTTTCCTTTGAAAGTGCTTTAAGCAACTTGCAAGCATTCACAAGAAACACTAATGCGTTTCGATGAAAGAGAAGCACTCTGTTCCAACACTTCAATTCACTGTGCGAAGTGAATGGACTGTTGCCTCACTTTCGAAATGCTGTCTTTTCAGAGAAAATCACTTTCCTTTGAAAGTGCCTTAAGCTACTTTCAAGCATTCACAAAAAACTCACATGCGTTTCTCTGAAAGAGAAGCAGTCTGTTCCAACACTTCAATTCACTCTGCGAAGTGAATGGAGTGTTGCTTCACTTTCTAAATGCTGTCCTGTCAGAGAAAATCACTTTCCTTTGAACGTGCCTTAAGCTACTTACAAGCATTTACCAGAAATTCACATGCATTTCTCTGAAATAGAAGCAGTCGGTTCCAAAACTTCAATTCAGGGTGCGAAGTGAATGGAGTGTTGCTTCACTTTCTAAATGCTGTCCTTTCAGAGAAAATCACATTCCTTTGAAAGTGCCTTAAGCTACTTACAAGCATTCACCAGAAACTCACATGCGCTTCTGTGAAAGAGAAGCTGTCTGTTCCAACACTTCAATTCACTGTGCGAAGTGAATGGAGTGTTGCTTCACTTTCTAACTGCTGTCCTTTCAGAGAAAATCACTTTCCTTTCAAAGTGCCTTAAGTTACTTGCAAGCATTAGGAAGAAACTCACATGCGTTTCTGTGAAAGAGAAGCAGTCTGTTCCAACACTTCAATTCACTGTGCGAAGTGAATGGAGTGTTGCTTCACTTTCTAAATGCTGTCCTTTCCGAGAAAATCACTTTCCTTTGAAAGTGCCTTAAACTACTTTCAAGCAATCACAAATAACTCACATGCGTTTCTCTGAAACAGAAGCAGTCTCTTCCAACACTTCAATTCACTGTGCGAAGTGAATGGAGTGTTGCTTCACTTTCTAAATGCTGTCCTTTCAGAGGAAATTACTTTCCTTTGAAAGTGCCTTAAGCTACTTACAAGCATTCAACAGAGACTCACATGTATTTCTCTGAAAGTGTAGCAGTCTGTTCCAACACTTCAATTCACTGTGCGAAGTGAATGGAGTGTTGCTTCACTTTCTAAATTCTGTCCTTTCAGAGACAATCATTTTCCTTTGAAAGTGCCTTAAACTAATTTCAAGCATTCACAAAAAACTCACATGCGTTTCTCTGAAAGAGAAGCAGTCTGTTCCAACACTTCAATTCACTGTGCGAAGTGAATGGAGTGTTGCTTCACTTTCTAAATGCTGTACTTTCAGAGAAAATCACTTTTGTTTGAAAGTGCCTTAAGTAACTTTCACGCATTCACAAGAAACTCACATGCATTTCTCTGAAAGAGAAGCCTTCTCTTCCAACACTTCAGTTCACTGTTCGAAGGGAATGGAGTGTTGCTTCACTTTCTAAATGCTGTCCTTTCAGAGAAAATCACTTTCCTTTGAAAGTGCCTTAAGCTACTTACAAGCATTCAACAGAAACTCACATGCATTACTCTGAAAGAGAAGCAGTCTCTTCCAACACTTCAATTGACTGTGCAAAGTGAATGGAGTGTTGCTTCACCTTCTCAATTCTGTTCTTTCAGAGAAAATCACTTTCCTTTGACCGTGCCTTAAGCTACTTACAAGCATTCACCAGAAATTCACATGCATTTCTCTAAAATAGAAGCAGTCTGTTCCAAAACTTCAATTCAGTGTGCGAAGTGAATGGAGTGTTGCTTCACTTTCTAAATGCTGTCCTTTCAGAGAAAATCATTTTCCTTTGAAAGTGCCTTAAGCTACTTCCAAGCATTCACCGAAACTCACATGCGCTTCTCTGAAAGAGAAGCTGTCGGTTCCAACACTTCAATTCACTGTGCGAAGTGAAAGGAGTGTTGCTTCACTTTCTAAATGCTGTCCTTTCAGAGAAAATCACTTTCCTTTGAAAGTGCCTTAAGTTAGTTGCAAGCATTAGGAAGAAACTCACATGCGTTTCTCTGAAAGAGAAGCAGTCTGTTCCAAAACTTCAATTCACTGTGGGAAGTGAATGGAGTGTTGCTTCACTTTCTAAATGCTGTCCTTTCAGAGAAAATCACTTTCCTTTGAAAGTGCCTTAAGAATCTTCCAAGCATTCACAAGAAACTCACATGCATTTCTCTGAAAGAGAAGCCTTTTCTTACAACACTTCAATTCAGTGTGCAAAGTGAATGGAGTGTTGCTTCACTTTCTAAATGCTGTCCTTTCAGAGATAATCTCTTTCCTTTGAAACTGCCTTAATCTACTTACAAGCATTCAGAAGAAACTCACATCTGTTTCTCTGAAAGAGAAGGAGTCTGTTCCAACACTTCAATTCACTGTGCGAAGTGAATGGAGTGTTGCTTCACTTTCTAAAAGCTGTCCTTTCAGAGAAAATCACTTTTCTTTGAAAATGCCTTAAGCTACTTACAAGCATTAAGAAGAAATTCACATGCGTTTCTCTGAAAGAGAAGTAGTCTGTTCCAACACTTCAATTCACTGTGCGAAGTGAATGGAGTGTTGCTTTACTTTCTAAATGCTGTCCTTTCAGAGAAAATCGCTTTCCTTTGAAAGTGTCTTAAGCTACTTACAAGCATTCAACAGAAATTCACATGCATTTCTCTGAAAGAGAAGCAGTCTGTTCCAACACTTCAATTCACTGTGCGAAGTGAATGGAGTGTTGCTTCACTTTCTAAATTCTGTCCTTTCAGAGAAAATCACTTTCTTTGAAAGTGCCTTAAACTACTTTCAAGCATTCACAAAAAACTCACATGCGTTTCTCTGAAAGAGAAGCAATCTGTTCCAACACCTCAATTCACTGTGCGAAGTGAATGGAGTATTGCTTCACTTTCTAAATGCTGTCCTTTCAGAGAAAATCACTTTCCTTTGAAAGAGCCTTAAGCGACTTACAAGCATTCAACAGAAACTCACATGCATTTCTCTGAAAGAGAAGCAGTTTCTTCCAACACTTCAATTCACTGTGCGAAGTGAATGGAGTGTTGCTTCACTTTCTAAATTCCGTCCTTTCAGAGAAAATCAGTTTCCTTTGAAAATGCCTTAAGCTACTTACAAGCATTAGGAAGAAACTCACATGCGTTTCTCTGAAAGAGAAGGAGTCTGTTCCAACACTTCAATTCACTGTGCGAAGTGATTGGAGTGTTGCGTCACTTTCTAAATGCTGTCCTTTCCGAGAAAATCACTTTCCTTTGAAAGAGCATTAAGCTACTTACAAGCATTCAACAGAAACTCACATGCTTTTCTCTGAAAGAGAATTAGTCTGTTCCAACACGTCAATTCAGTGCACGAAGGGAATGGAGTGTTGCTTCACTTTCTAAATGCTGTCTTTTCAGAGAAAATCACTTTCCTTTGAAAGCGCCTTAAGCTACTTTCAAGCATTCACAAAAAACTCACATGCGTTTCTCTGAAAGAGAAGCAGTCTGTTCCAACACTTCAATTCACTGTGCGAAGTGAATCGAGTGTTGATTCACTTTCTAAATGCTGTCCTTTCAGAGAAAATCACTTTCCTTTGAAACTGCCTTAATCTACTTACAAGCATTCAGAAGAAACTCACATCTGTTTCTCTGAAAGAGAAGGATTCTGTTCCAACACTTCAATTCACTGTGGAAAGTGAATGGAGTGTTGCTTCACTTTCTAAATGCTGTCCTTTCAGAGAAAATCACTTTCCTTTGAAAGTGCCTTAAGAATCTTCCAAGCATTCACAAGAAACTCACATGCATTTCTCTGAAAGAGAAGCCTTTTCTTACAACACTTCAATTCAGTGTGCAAAGTGAATGGAGTGTTGCTTCACTTTCTAAATGCTGTCCTTTCAGAGAAAATCACTTTCCTTTGAAAGTGCCTTAAGGTACTTACAAGCATTAGGATGAAACTTACATGCGTTTCTCTGAAAGTGAAGCAGTCTGTTCCAAAACTTCAAATCAGTTTGCGAAGTGAATGAAGTGTTGCTTCACTTTCTAAATGCTGTCCTTTCAGAGAAAATCACTTTCCTTTGAAACTGCCTTAATCTACTTACAAGCATTCAGAAGAAACTCACATCTGTTTCTCTGAAAGAGAAGGAGTCTGTTCCAACACTTCAATTCACTGTGCCAAGTGAATGGAGTGTTGCTTCACTTTCTAAAAGCTGTCCTTTCAGAGAAAATCACTTTTCTTTGAAAGTGCCTTAAGCTACTTACAAGCATTAAGAAGAAATTCACATGCGTTTCTCTGAAAGAGAAGGAGTCTGTTCCAACACTTCAATTCACTGTACGAAGTGAATGGAGTGTTGCTTCACCTTCTAAATGCTTTCCTTTCAGAGAAAATCACTTTCCTTCGAAAGTGCCTTAAGCAACTTGCAAGCATTCACAAGAAACACTAATGCGTTTCTATGAAAGAGAAGCACTCTGTTCCAACACTTCAATTCACTGTGCGAAGTGAATGGAGTGTTGCTTCACTTTCTAAATGCTGTCCTTTCAGAGAAAATCACTTTCCTTTGAAAGTGCCTTAAGCTACTTTCAAGCGTTCACAGGAAACTCACATGCGTTTCACTGAAAGAGGAGCATTCTGTTCTAACACTTCAATTCAGTGTGCAAAGTGAATGGAGTGTTGCCTCACTTTCGAAATGCTGTCCTTTCAGAGAAAATCACTTTCCTTTGAAAGTGCCTTAAGCTACTTTCAAGCATTCACAAAAAACTCACATGCGTTTCTCTGAAAGAGATGCAGTCTGTTCCAACACTTCAATTCACTGTGCGAAGTGAATGGAGTGTTGCTTCACTTTCTAAATGCTGTACTTTCAGAGAAAATCACTTTTGTTTGAAAGTGCCTTAAGCAACTTTCACGCATTGACAAGAAACTCACATGCATTTCTCTGAAAGAGAAGCAGTCTCTTCCAACACTTCAATTCACTGTGCAAAGTGAATGGAGTGTTGCTTCACCTTCTCAATGCTGTTCTTTCATAGAAAATCACTTTCCTTTGAACGTGCCTTAAGCTACTTACAAGCATTCACCAGAAATTCACATGCATTTCTCTGAAATAGAAGCAGTCTGTTCCAAAACTTCAATTCAGGGTGCGAAGTGAATGGAGTGTTGCTTCACTTTCTAAATGCTGTCCTTTCAGAGAAAATCACTTTCCTTTGAAAGTGCCTTAAGCTACTTACAAGCATTCACCAGAAACTCACATGCGCTTCTGTGAAAGAGAAGCTGTCTGTTCCAACACTTCAATTCACTGTGCGAAGTGAATGGAGTGTTGCTTCACTTTCTAACTGCTGTCCTTTCAGAGAAAATCACTTTCCTTTCAAAGTGCCTTAAGTTACTTGCAAGCATTAGGAAGAAACTCACATGCGTTTCTCTGAAAGAGAAGCAGTCTGTTCCAACACTTCAATTCACTGTGCGAAGTGAATGGAGTGTTGCTTCACTTTCAAAATGCTGTCCTTTCCGAGAAAATCACTTTCCTTTGAAAGTGCCTTAAACTACTTTCAAGTAATCACAAATAACTCACATGCGTTTCTCTGAAACAGAAGCAGTCTCTTCCAACACTTCAATTCACTGTGCGAAGTGAATGGAGTGTTGCTTCACTTTCTAAATGCTGTCCTTTCAGAGAAAATTACTTTACTTTGAAAGTGCCTTAAGCTACTTACAAGCATTCAACAGAAACTCACATGTATTTCTCTGAAAGGGTAGCAGTCTGTTCCAACACTTCAATTCACTGTGCGAAGGGAATGGAGTGTTGCTTCACTTTCTAAATGCTGTCCTTTCAGAGAAAATCACTTTCCTTTGAAAGTGCCTTAAGCTACTTACAAGCATTCAACAGAAACTCACATGCATTTCTCTGAAAGAGAAGCAGTCTCTTCCAACACTTCAATTGACTGTGCAAAGTGAATGGAGTCTTGCTTCACCTTCTCAATGCTGTTCTTTCAGAGAAAATCACTTTCCTTTGAACGTGCCTTAAGCAACTTACAAGCATTCACCAGAAATTCACATGCATTTCTCTAAAATAGAAGCAGTCTGTTCCAAAACTTCAATTCAGTGTGCGAAGTGAATGGAGTGTTGCTTCACTTTCTAAATGCTGTCCTTTCAGAGAAAATCACTTTCCTTTGAAACTGCCTTAATCTACTTACAAGCATTCAGAAGAAACTCACATGCATTTCTCTGAAAGAGAAGCAGTCTCTTCCAACACTTCAATTGACTGTGCAAAGTGAATGGAGTCTTGCTTCACCTTCTCAATGCTGTTCTTTCAGAGAAAATCACTTTCCTTTGAACGTGCCTTAAGCAACTTACAAGCATTCACCAGAAATTCACATGCATTTCTCTAAAATAGAAGCAGTCTGTTCCAAAACTTCAATTCAGTGTGCGAAGTGAATGGAGTGTTGCTTCACTTTCTAAATGCTGTCCTTTCAGAGAAAATCACTTTCCTTTGAAAGTGCCTTAAGCTACTTCCAAGCATTCACCGAAACTCACATGCGCTTCTCTGAAAGATAAGCTGTCGGTTCCAACACTTCAATTCACTGTGCGAAGTGAAAGGAGTGTTGCTTCACTTTCTAAATTCTGTCCTTTCAGAGAAAATCACTTTCCTTTGAAAGTGCCTTAAGTTAGTTGCAAGCATTAGGAAGAAACTCACATGCGTTTCTCTGAAAGAGAAGCAGTCTGTTCCAACACTTCAATTCACTGTGCGAAGTGAATGGAGTGTTGCTTCACTTTCTAAATGCTGTCTTTCAGAGAAAATCACTTTCCTTTGAAAGAGCCTTAAACTACTTTCAAGCAATCACAAAAAACTCACATGCGTTTCTCTGAAAGAGAAGCAGTCTCTTCCAACATTTCAATTCACTGTGCGAAGTGAATGGAGTGTTGCTTCACTTTCTAAATGCTGTCCTTTCAGAGAAAATCACTTTCTTTGAAAGTGCCTTAAGGTACTTACAAGCATTAGGATGAAACTCACATGCGTTTCTCTGAAAGAGAAGCAGTCTGTTCCAAAACTTCAATTCAGTGTGCGAAGTGAATGGAGTGTTGCTTCACTTTCTAAATGCTGTCCTTTCAGAGAAAATCACTTTCCTTTGAAACTGCCTTAATCTACTTACAAGCATTCAGAAGAAACTCATATCTGTTTCTCTGAAAGAGAAGGAGTCTGTTCCAACACTTCAATTCACTGTGCCAAGTGAATGGAGTGTTGCTTCACTTTCTAAAAGCTGTCCTTTCAGAGAAAATCACTTTCCTTTGAAGGTGCCTTAAGCTACTTACAAGCATTAGGAAGAAATTCACATGCGCTTCTCTGAAAGAGAAGTAGTTTGTTCCAACACTTCAATTCACTGTACGAAGTGAATGTAGTGTTGCTTCACGTTCTAAATGCTTTCCTTTCAGAGAAAATCACTTTCCTTTGAAAGTGCTTTAAGCAACTTGCAAGCATTCACAAGAAACACTAATGCGTTTCGATGAAAGAGAAGCACTCTGTTCCAACACTTCAATTCACTGTGCGAAGTGAATGGACTGTTGCCTCACTTTCGAAATGCTGTCTTTTCAGAGAAAATCACTTTCCTTTGAAAGTGCCTTAAGCTACTTTCAAGCATTCACAAAAAACTCACATGCGTTTCTCTGAAAGAGAAGCAGTCTGTTCCAACACTTCAATTCACTCTGCGAAGTGAATGGAGTGTTGCTTCACTTTCTAAATGCTGTCCTGTCAGAGAAAATCACTTTCCTTTGAACGTGCCTTAAGCTACTTACAAGCATTTACCAGAAATTCACATGCATTTCTCTGAAATAGAAGCAGTCGGTTCCAAAACTTCAATTCAGGGTGCGAAGTGAATGGAGTGTTGCTTCACTTTCTAAATGCTGTCCTTTCAGAGAAAATCACATTCCTTTGAAAGTGCCTTAAGCTACTTACAAGCATTCACCAGAAACTCACATGCGCTTCTGTGAAAGAGAAGCTGTCTGTTCCAACACTTCAATTCACTGTGCGAAGTGAATGGAGTGTTGCTTCACTTTCTAACTGCTGTCCTTTCAGAGAAAATCACTTTCCTTTCAAAGTGCCTTAAGTTACTTGCAAGCATTAGGAAGAAACTCACATGCGTTTCTGTGAAAGAGAAGCAGTCTGTTCCAACACTTCAATTCACTGTGCGAAGTGAATGGAGTGTTGCTTCACTTTCTAAATGCTGTCCTTTCCGAGAAAATCACTTTCCTTTGAAAGTGCCTTAAACTACTTTCAAGCAATCACAAATAACTCACATGCGTTTCTCTGAAACAGAAGCAGTCTCTTCCAACACTTCAATTCACTGTGCGAAGTGAATGGAGTGTTGCTTCACTTTCTAAATGCTGTCCTTTCAGAGGAAATTACTTTCCTTTGAAAGTGCCTTAAGCTACTTACAAGCATTCAACAGAGACTCACATGTATTTCTCTGAAAGTGTAGCAGTCTGTTCCAACACTTCAATTCACTGTGCGAAGTGAATGGAGTGTTGCTTCACTTTCTAAATTCTGTCCTTTCAGAGACAATCATTTTCCTTTGAAAGTGCCTTAAACTAATTTCAAGCATTCACAAAAAACTCACATGCGTTTCTCTGAAAGAGAAGCAGTCTGTTCCAACACTTCAATTCACTGTGCGAAGTGAATGGAGTGTTGCTTCACTTTCTAAATGCTGTACTTTCAGAGAAAATCACTTTTGTTTGAAAGTGCCTTAAGCAACTTTCACGCATTCACAAGAAACTCACATGCATTTCTCTGAAAGAGAAGCCTTCTCTTCCAACACTTCAGTTCACTGTTCGAAGGGAATGGAGTGTTGCTTCACTTTCTAAATGCTGTCCTTTCAGAGAAAATCACTTTCCTTTGAAAGTGCCTTAAGCTACTTACAAGCATTCAACAGAAACTCACATGCATTACTCTGAAAGAGAAGCAGTCTCTTCCAACACTTCAATTGACTGTGCAAAGTGAATGGAGTGTTGCTTCACCTTCTCAATGCTGTTCTTTCAGAGAAAATCACTTTCCTTTGACCGTGCCTTAAGCTACTTACAAGCATTCACCAGAAATTCACATGCATTTCTCTAAAATAGAAGCAGTCTGTTCCAAAACTTCAATTCAGTGTGCGAAGTGAATGGAGTGTTGCTTCACTTTCTAAATGCTGTCCTTTCAGAGAAAATCATTTTCCTTTGAAAGTGCCTTAAGCTACTTCCAAGCATTCACCGAAACTCACATGCGCTTCTCTGAAAGAGAAGCTGTCGGTTCCAACACTTCAATTCACTGTGCGAAGTGAAAGGAGTGTTGCTTCACTTTCTAAATGCTGTCCTTTCAGAGAAAATCACTTTCCTTTGAAAGTGCCTTAAGTTAGTTGCAAGCATTAGGAAGAAACTCACATGCGTTTCTCTGAAAGAGAAGCAGTCTGTTCCAAAACTTCAATTCACTGTGGGAAGTGAATGGAGTGTTGCTTCACTTTCTAAATGCTGTCCTTTCAGAGAAAATCACTTTCCTTTGAAAGTGCCTTAAGAATCTTCCAAGCATTCACAAGAAACTCACATGCATTTCTCTGAAAGAGAAGCCTTTTCTTACAACACTTCAATTCAGTGTGCAAAGTGAATGGAGTGTTGCTTCACTTTCTAAATGCTGTCCTTTCAGAGATAATCTCTTTCCTTTGAAACTGCCTTAATCTACTTACAAGCATTCAGAAGAAACTCACATCTGTTTCTCTGAAAGAGAAGGAGTCTGTTCCAACACTTCAATTCACTGTGCGAAGTGAATGGAGTGTTGCTTCACTTTCTAAAAGCTGTCCTTTCAGAGAAAATCACTTTTCTTTGAAAATGCCTTAAGCTACTTACAAGCATTAAGAAGAAATTCACATGCGTTTCTCTGAAAGAGAAGTAGTCTGTTCCAACACTTCAATTCACTGTGCGAAGTGAATGGAGTGTTGCTTCACTTTCTAAATGCTGTCCTTTCCGAGAAAATCACTTTCCTTTGAAAGAGCATTAAGCTACTTACAAGCATTCAACAGAAACTCACATGCTTTTCTCTGAAAGAGAATTAGTCTGTTCCAACACGTCAATTCAGTGCACGAAGGGAATGGAGTGTTGCTTCACTTTCTAAATGCTGTCTTTTCAGAGAAAATCACTTTCCTTTGAAAGCGCCTTAAGCTACTTTCAAGCATTCACAAAAAACTCACATGCGTTTCTCTGAAAGAGAAGCAGTCTGTTCCAACACTTCAATTCACTGTGCGAAGTGAATGGAGTGTTGCTTCACTTTCTAAATGCTGTCCTTTCAGAGAAAATCACTTTCCTTTGAAACTGCCTTAATCTACTTACAAGCATTCAGAAGAAACTCACATCTGTTTCTCTGAAAGAGAAGGATTCTGTTCCAACACTTCAATTCACTGTGGAAAGTGAATGGAGTGTTGCTTCACTTTCTAAATGCTGTCCTTTCAGAGAAAATCACTTTCCTTTGAAAGTGCCTTAAGAATCTTCCAAGCATTCACAAGAAACTCACATGCATTTCTCTGAAAGAGAAGCCTTTTCTTACAACACTTCAATTCAGTGTGCAAAGTGAATGGAGTGTTGCTTCACTTTCTAAATGCTGTCCTTTCAGAGAAAATCACTTTCCTTTGAAAGTGCCTTAAGGTACTTACAAGCATTAGGATGAAACTTACATGCGTTTCTCTGAAAGTGAAGCAGTCTGTTCCAAAACTTCAAATCAGTTTGCGAAGTGATTGAAGTGTTGCTTAACTTTCTAAATGCTGTCCTTTCAGAGAAAATCACTTTCCTTTGAAACTGCCTTAATCTACTTACAAGCATTCAGAAGAAACTCACATCTGTTTCTCTGAAAGAGAAGGAGTCTGTTCCAACACTTCAATTCACTGTGCGAAGTGAATGGAGTGTTGCTTCACTTTCTAAAAGCTGTCCTTTCAGAGAAAATCACTTTTCTTTGAAAGTGCCTTAAGCTACTTACAAGCATTAAGAAGAAATTCACATGCGTTTCTCTGAAAGAGAAGGAGTCTGTTCCAACACTTCAATTCACTGTACGAAGTGAATGGAGTGTTGCTTCACCTTCTAAATGCTTTCCTTTCAGAGAAAATCACTTTCCTTCGAAAGTGCCTTAAGCAACTTGCAAGCATTCACAAGAAACACTAATGCGTTTCTATGAAAGAGAAGCACTCTGTTCCAACACTTCAATTCACTGTGCGAAGTGAATGGAGTGTTGCTTCACTTTCTAAATGCTGTCCTTTCAGAGAAAATCACTTTCCTTTGAAAGTGCCTTAAGCTACTTTCAAGCGTTCACAGGAAACTCACATGCGTTTCACTGAAAGAGGAGCATTCTGTTCTAACACTTCAATTCACTGTGCAAAGTGAATGGAGTGTTGTCTCACTTTCGAAATGCTGTCCTTTCAGAGAAAATCACTTTCCTTTGAAAGTGCCTTAAGCTACTTTCAAGCATTCACAAAAAACTCACATGCGTTTCTCTGAAAGAGATGCAGTCTGTTCCAACACTTCAATTCACTGTGCGAAGTGAATGGAGTGTTGCTTCACTTTCTAAATGCTGTACTTTCAGAGAAAATCACTTTTGTTTGAAAGTGCCTTAAGCAACTTTCACGCATTGACAAGAAACTCACATGCATTTCTCTGAAAGAGAAGCAGTCTCTTCCAACACTTCAATTCACTGTGCAAAGTGAATGGAGTGTTGCTTCACCTTCTCAATGCTGTTCTTTCATAGAAAATCACTTTCCTTTGAACGTGCCTTAAGCTACTTACAAGCATTCACCAGAAATTCACATGCATTTCTCTGAAATAGAAGCAGTCTGTTCCAAAACTTCAATTCAGGGTGCGAAGTGAATGGAGTGTTGCTTCACTTTCTAAATGCTGTCCTTTCAGAGAAAATCACTTTCCTTTGAAAGTGCCTTAAGCTACTTACAAGCATTCACCAGAAACTCACATGCGCTTCTGTGAAAGAGAAGCTGTCTGTTCCAACACTTCAATTCACTGTGCGAAGTGAATGGAGTGTTGCTTCACTTTCTAACTGCTGTCCTTTCAGAGAAAATCACTTTCCTTTCAAAGTGCCTTAAGTTACTTGCAAGCATTAGGAAGAAACTCACATGCGTTTCTCTGAAAGAGAAGCAGTCTGTTCCAACACTTCAATTCACTGTGCGAAGTGAATGGAGTGTTGCTTCACTTTCAAAATGCTGTCCTTTCCGAGAAAATCACTTTCCTTTGAAAGTGCCTTAAACTACTTTCAAGTAATCACAAATAACTCACATGCGTTTCTCTGAAACAGAAGCAGTCTCTTCCAACACTTCAATTCACTGTGCGAAGTGAATGGAGTGTTGCTTCACTTTCTAAATGCTGTCCTTTCAGAGAAAATTACTTTACTTTGAAAGTGCCTTAAGCTACTTACAAGCATTCAACAGAAACTCACATGTATTTCTCTGAAAGGGTAGCAGTCTGTTCCAACACTTCAATTCACTGTGCGAAGGGAATGGAGTGTTGCTTCACTTTCTAAATGCTGTCCTTTCAGAGAAAATCACTTTCCTTTGAAAGTGCCTTAAGCTACTTACAAGCATTCAACAGAAACTCACATGCATTTCTCTGAAAGAGAAGCAGTCTCTTCCAACACTTCAATTGACTGTGCAAAGTGAATGGAGTCTTGCTTCACCTTCTCAATGCTGTTCTTTCAGAGAAAATCACTTTCGTTTGAACGTGCCTTAAGCAACTTACAAGCATTCACCAGAAATTCACATGCATTTCTCTAAAATAGAAGCAGTCTGTTCCAAAATTTCAATTCAGTGTGCAAAGTGAATGGAGTGTTGCTTCACTTTCTAAATGCTGTCCTTTCAGAGAAAATCACTTTCCTTTGAAAGTGCCTTTAGCTACTTCCAAGCATTCACCAGAAACTCACATGTGCTTCTCTGAAAGTGAAGCTGTCGGTTCCAACACTTCAATTCACTTTGCGAAGTTTAAGGAGTGTTGCTTCACTTTCTAAATTCTGTCCTTTCAGAGAAAATCACTTTCCTTTGAAAGTGCCTTAAGTTAGTTGCAAGCATTAGGAAGAAACTCACATGCGTTTCTCTGAAAGAGAAGCAGTCTGTTCCAACACTTCAATTCACTGTGCGAAGTGAATGGAGTGTTGCTTCACTTTCAAAATGCTGTCCTTTCCGAGAAAATCACTTTCCTTTGAAAGAGCCTTAAACTACTTTCAAGCAATCACAAAAAACTCACATGCGTTTCTCTGAAACAGAAGCAGTCTCTTCCAACACTTCAATTCACTGTGCGAAGTGAATGGAGTGTTGCTTCACTTTCTAAATGCTGTCCTTTCAGAGAAAATCACTTTCCTTTAAAAGTGCCTTAAGGTACTTACAAGCATTAGGATGAAACTCACATCTGTTTCTCTGAAAGAGAAGGAGTCTGTTCCAACACTTCAATTCACTGTGCGAAGTGAATGGAGTGTTGCTTCACTTTCTAAATGCTGTCCTTTCAGAGAAAATCACTTTCCTTTGAAACTGCCTTAATCTACTTACAAGCATTCAGAAGAAACTCACATCTGTTTCTCTGAAAGAGAAGGAGTCTGTTCCAACACTTCAATTCACTGTGCGAAGTGAATGGAGTGTTGCTTCACTTTCTAAATGCTGTCCTTTCAGAGAAAATCACTTTCCTTTGAAAGTGCCTTAAGAAACTTCCAAGCATTCACAAGAAACTCACATGTATTTCTCTGAAAGAGAAGCCTTCTCTTTCAACACTTCAATTCAGTGTGCGAAGTGAATGGAGTGTTGCTTCACTTTCTAAATGCTGTCCTTTCAGAATAAATCACTTTCCTTTGAAAGTGCCTTAAGGTACTTACAAGCATTAGGATGAAATTCACATGCATTTCTCTGAAAGTGAAGCAGTCTGTTCCAAAACTTCAATTCAGTTTGCGAAGTGAATGGAGTGTTGCTTCACTTTCTAAATGCTGTCCTTTCAGAGAAAATCACTTTTCTTTGAAACTGCCTTAATCTACTTACAAGCATTCAGAAGAAACTCACATTTGTTTCTCTGAAAGAGAAGGAGTCTGTTCCAACACTTCAATTCACTGTGCGAAGTGAATGGAGTGTTGCTTCACTTTCTAAATGCTGTCCTTTCAGAGAAAATCACTTTCCTTTGAAAGTGCCTTAAGCTACTTACAAGCATTAGGAAGAAATTCACATGCGTTTCTCTGAAAGAGAAGTAGTCTGTTCCAACACTTCAATTCACTGTACGAAGTGAATGGAGTGTTGCTTCACCTTCTAAATGCTTTCCTTTCAGAGGAAATCACTTTCCTTTGAAAGTGCCTTAAGCAACTTGCAAGCATTCACAAGAAACACTAATGCCTTTCTATGAAAGAGAAGCACTATGTTCCAACACTTCAATTCACTGTGCGAAGTGAATGGAGTGTTGCTTCACTTTCTAAATGCTGTCCTTTCAGAGAAAATCACTTTCCTTTGAAAGAGCCTTAAGCTACTTACAAGCATTCAACAGAAACTCACATGCATTTCTCTGAAAGAGAAGCACTCTGTTCCAACACTTCAATTCACTGCACGAAGGGAATGGAGTGTTGCTTCACTTTCTATATGCTGTCTTTTCAGAGAAAATCACTTTCCTTTGAAAGTGCCTTAAGCTACTTACAAGCATTCAACAGAAACTCACATGTATTTCTCTGAAAGAGAAGCAGTCTGTTCCAACACTTAAATTCACTGTGCGAAGTGAATGGAGTGTTGCTTCACTTTCTAAATTATGTAATTTGAGAGAAAATCACTTTCCTTTGAAAGTGCTTTAAACTACTTTCAAGCATTCACAAAAAACACACATGCGTTTCTCTGAAAGAGAAGCAATCTGTTCCAACACTTCAATTCACTGTGCGAAGTGAATGGAGTGTTGCTTCACTTTCTAAATGCTGTCCTTTCAGAGAAAATCACTTTCCTTTGAAAGAGCCTTAAGCGACTTACAAGCATTCAACAGAAACTCACATGCATTTCTCTGAAAGAGAAGCAGTCTCTTCCAACACTTCAATTCACTGTGCGAAGTGAATGGAGTGTTGCTTCACTTTCTAAATTCCGTCCTTTCAGAGAAAATCACTTTCCTTTGAAAATGCCTTAAGCTACTTACAAGCATTAGCAAGAAACTCGCATGCGTTTCTCTGAAAGAAAAGGAGTCTGTTCCAACACTTCAATTCACTGTGCGAAGTGAATGGAGTGTTGCGTCACTTTCTAAATGCTGTCCTTTCCGAGAAAATCACTTTCCTTTGAAAGAGCATTAAGCTACTTACAAGCATTCAACAGAAACTCACATGCATTTCTCTGAAAGAGAATTAGTCTGTTCCAACACGTCAATTCAGTGCACGAAGGGAATGGAGTGTTGCTTCACTTTCTAAATGCTGTGCTTTCAGAGAAAATCACTTTCCTTTGAAAGTGTCTTAAGCTACTTACAAGCTTTCAACAGAAACTCACATGCATTTCTCTGAAAGAGAAGCGGTCTGTTCCAACACTTCAATTCACTGTGCGAAGTGAATGGAGTGTTGCTTCACTTTCTAAATGCTGTACTTTCAGAGAAACTCACTTTCTTTGGAAAGTGCCTTAAGCTACGTACAAGCATTCAACAGAAACTCACATGCATTTCTCTGAAAGAGAAGCAGTCTTTTCCAACACTTCAATTCACTGCACGAAGGGAATGGAGTGTTGCTTCACTTTCTAAATGCTGTCCTTTCAGAGAAAATCACTTTCCTTTGAAAGTGCCATAAGCTACTTACAAGCATTCAACAAAAACTCACATGCATTTCTCTGAAAGAGAAGCAGTCTGTTCCAACACTTCAATTCACTGTGCGAAGTGAATGGAGTGTTGCTTCACTTTCTAAATGCTGTCCTTTCAGAGAAAATCACTTTCCTTTGAAAGTGCCTTAAACTACTTTCAAGCAATCACAAAAAACTCACATGTGTTTCTCTGAAAGAGAAGCAGTCTCTTCCAACACTTCAATTCACTGTGCGATGGGAATGGAGTGTTGCTTCACTTTCTAAATGCTGTCCTTTCAGAGAAAATCACTTTCCTTTGAAAGTGCCTTAAGGTACTTACAAGCATTAGCATGAAACTCATATGCGTTTTTCTGAAAGAGAAGTAGTCTGTTACAAAACTTCAATTCAGTGTGCGAAGTGAAAGGAGTGTTGCTTCACTTTCTAAATTTTGTCCTTTCAGAGAAAATCACTTTCCTTTGAAAGTGCCTTAAGCTACGTACAAGCATTCAACAGAAACTCACATGAATTTCTCTGAAAGAGAAGCAGTCTGTTTCAACACTTCAATTCTCTGTGCGAATTGAATTTAGTGTTGCTTCACTTTATAAATGCTGTCCTTTCTGAGAAAATCACTCTCTTTTGAAACTGCCTTAAGCTACTTACAAGCATTCACAAGAAACTCCCATGCGTTTCTATGAAAGAGAAGCAGTCTGTTCCAACACTTCAATTCTCTGTGCGAAATGAATGGAATGTTACTTCACTTTCTAAATGTTGTACTTTCAGAGAAAATCACTTTCCTTTGAAAGTGCCTTAAGCTACTTTCAAGCATTCACAAGAAACACACATGCATTTCTCTGAAAGAGAAGTAGTCTGTTCCAACACTTCAATTCACTGTGCGAAGTGAGTGGAGTGTTGCTTCACTATCTAAATGCTGTACTTTCAGGGAATATTACTTTTGTTTGAAAGTGCCTTAAGCATCTTTCAAGCATTCAAAAGAAACTCACATGCATTTCTCTGAAAGAGAAGCCGTCTCTTCCAACACTTCAATTCACGGTGCGAAGTGAATGGAGTGTTGCTTCACTTTCTAAATGCTGTCCTTTCAGAGAAAATCACTTTCCTTTGAAAATGCCTTAAGCTACTTAAAAGCATTAGGAAGAAACTCACATGCGTTTCTCTGAAAGAGAAGGAGACTGGTCCAACACTTCAATTCAATGTGCGAAGTGAATGGAGTGTTGCTTCACTTTCTAAATGCTGTCCTTTCCGAGAAAATCACTTTCCTTTGAAAGAGCATTAAGCTACTTACAAGCATTCAACAGAAACTCACATGCATTTCTCTGAAAGAGAAGCAGTCTGTTCCAACACGTCAATTCACTGCACGAAGGGAATGGAGTGTTGTTTCACTTTCTAAATGCTGTCCTTTCAGAGAAAATCACTTTCCTTTGAAAGTGCCTTAAGCTACTTACAAGCTTTAAACAGAAACTCACATGCATTTCTCTGAAAGAGAAGCGGTCTGTTCCAACTCTTCAGTTCACTGTGCGAAGTGAATGGAGTGTTGCTTCACTTTCTAAATTCTGTCCATTCAGAGAACATCACTTTCCTTTGAAAGTGCCTTAAACTACTTTCAAGCATTCACGAAAAATTCACATGCGTTTCTCTGAAAGATAAGCAGTCTGTTCCAACACTTCAGTTCACTGTGCGAAGTGAATGAAGTGTTGCTTCACTTTCTAAATGCTGTCCTTTCAGAGAAAATCACTTTCCTTTATAAGTGCCTTAAGTTACTTTCAAGCGTTCAGAAGAAACACACATGCGTTTCTCTGAAATAGAAGCAGTCTGTTCCAACACTTCAATTCTCTGTGCGAAGTGAATGGTGTGTTGCTTCACTTTCTAAATGCTGTCCTTTCAAAGAAAATCACTTTCCTTTGAAAGTGCCTTAAGGTACTTGCAAGCATTCACAAGAAACACTTATGTGTTTCTATGAAAGAGAAGCGTTCTGTTCCAACACTTCAATTCACTGCACGAAGTGAATGTAGTGTTGCAACAATTTCTAAATGCTGTCCTTTCAGAGAAAATCACTTTCCTTTGAATGAGCCTTGAGCTACTTACAAGCATTCACCAGAAACTCACATGCATTTCTCAGAAAGAGAAGCAGTGTGTTCCAACACTTCAATTCACTGTGGGAAGTGAATGGAGTGTTGCTTTACTTTCTAAATACTGTCCTTTCAGAGAAACTCACTTTCCTTTGAAAGTGCCTTAAGCTACTTTCAAGCATTCAGAAGAAACACATATGAATTTCTCTGAAATAGAAGCAGTCTGTTCCAACACTTCAATTCACTGTGCGAAGTGAATGGAGTGTTGCTTCACTTTCTAAATGCTGTCCTTTCATAGAAAATCACTTTCCTTTGAAAGTGCCTTAAGCTACTTACAAGCATTAGGATGAAACTCACATGTGTTTCTCTAAAGAGAAGCAGTCTGTTCCAACACTTCAATTCACTGTGCGAAGTGAATAGAGTGCTGCGTCACATTCTAAATGCTGTACTTTCAGAGAAAATCACTTTCCTTTGAAAATGCCTTAAGCTACTTACAAGCATTAGGAAGAAACTCACATGCGTTTCTCTGAAAGAGAAGGAGTCTGTTCCAACACTTCAATTCACTGTGCAAAGTGAATGGAGTGTTGTGTCACTTTCTAAATGCTGTCCTTTCCGAGAAAATCACTTTCCTTTGAAAGAGCATTAAGATACTTACAAGCATTCAACAGAAACTCACATGCATTTCTCTGAAAGAGAAGCATTCTGTTCCAACACGTCAAATCTGTGCACGAAGGGAATTGAGTGTTGCTTCAGTTTCTAAATGCTGTCCTTTCCGAGAAAATCACTTTCCTTTGAAAGTGCCTTAAGCTACTTGCAAGCATTCAGAAGAAACAGACATGCGTTTCTCTGAAATGCAAGCAGTCTGTTCCAACACTTCAATTCACTGTGGGAAGTGAATGGAATGTTACTTCACTTTCTAAATGCTGTACTTTCAGAGAAACTCACTTTCCTTTGAAAGTGCCTTAAGAAACTTTCAAGCATTCAGAAGAAACACACATGCATTTCTCTGAAATAGAAGCAGTCTGTTCCAACACTTCAATTCAGTGTGCGAAGTGAATGGAGTGTTGCTTCACTTTCTCAATGCTGTCCTTTCAGAGAAAATTACTTTCCTTCGAAAGTGCCTTAAGCTACTTACAAGCATTAGGAAGAAACTCACATGCGTTTCTCTGAAAGAGAAGCAGTCTGTTCCAACACTTCAATTCACTGTGCGAAGTGAATGGAGTGTTGCTTCACTTTCTAAATGCTGTCCTTTCAGAGAAAATCACTTTCCTTTGAAAGAGCCTTAAGCTACTTGCAAGCATTCACAGGAAACACTAATGCGTTTCTATGAAAGAGAAGCACTCTGTTCCAACACTTCAATTCACTGCACGAAGGGAATGGAGTGTTGCTTCACTTTCTAAATGCTGTCCTTTCAGAGAAAATCACTTTCCTTTGAATGAGCCTTGAGCTACTTACAAGCATTCACCAGAAACTCACATGCAATTCTCTGAAAGAGAAGCAGTCTGTTCCAAAACTTCAATTCAGTGTGCGAAGTGAATGGAGTGTTGCTTCACTTTCTAAATGCTGTACTTTCAGAGAAAATCACTTTTGTTTGAAAGTGCCTTAAGCAACTTTCACGCATTCACAAGAAACTCACATGCATTTCTCTGAAAGAGAAGCCTTCTCTTCCAACACTTCAGTTCACTGTGCGAAGTGAATGGAGTGTTGCTTCACTTTCTAAATGCTGTCCTTTCAGAATAAATCACTTTCCTTTGAAAGAGCCTTAAGCTACTTACAAGCATTCAACAGAAACTCACATGCATTTCTCTGAAAGAGAAGCAGTCTCTTCCAACACTTCAATTTACTGTGCAAAGTGAATAGAGTGTTGCTTCACCTTCTCAATGCTGTTCTTTCAGAGAAAATCACTTTCCTTTGAACGTGCCTTAAGCTACTTACAAGCATTTACCAGAAATTCACATGCATTTCTCTGAAATAGAAGCAGTCTGTTACAAAACTTCAATTCAGGGTGCGAAGTGAATGGAGTGTTGCTTCACTTTCTAAATGCTGTCCTTTCAGAGAAAATCACTTTCCTTTGAAAGTGCCTTAAGCTACTTACAAGCATTCACCAGAAACTCACATGCGCTTCTGTGAAAGAGAAGCTGTCTGTTCCAACACTTCAGTTCACTGTGCGAAGTGAATGGAGTGTTGCTTCACTTTCTAACTGCTGTCCTTTCAGAGAAAATCACTTTCCTTTCAAAGTGCCTTAAGTTACTTGCAAGCATTAGGAAGAAACTCACATGCGTTTCTCTGAAAGAGAAGCAGTCTGTTCCAACACTTCAATTCACTGTGCGAAGTGAATGGAGTGTTGCTTCACTTTCTAAATGCTGTCCTTTCCGAGAAAATCACTTTCCTTTGAAAGTGCCTTAAACTACTTTCAAGCAATCACAAATAACTCACATGCGTTTCTCTGAAACAGAAGCAGTCTCTTCCAACACTTCAATTCACTGTGCGAAGTGAATGGAGTGTTGCTTCACTTTCTAAATGCTGTCCTTTCAGAGGAAATTACTTTCCTTTGAAAGTGCCTTAAGCTACTTACAAGCATTCAACAGAGACTCACATGTATTTCTCTGAAAGTGTAGCAGTCTGTTCCAACACTTCAATTCACTGTGCGAAGTGAATGGAGTGTTGCTTCACTTTCTAAATTCTGTCCTTTCAGAGACAATCATTTTCCTTTGAAAGTGCCTTAACCTAATTTCAAGCATTCACAAAAAACTCACATGCGTTTCTCTGAAAGAGAATTATTCTGTTCCAACACTTCAATTCACTGTGCGAAGTGAATGGAGTGTTGCTTCACTTTCTAAATGCTGTCCTTTCAGAGAAAATCACTTTCCTTTGAAAGTGCCTTAAGCTACTTGCAAGCATTCACAAGAAACACTAATGCGTTTCTATGAAAGAGAAGCACTCTGTTCCAACACTTCAATTCACTGCACGAAGGGAACGTAGTATTGCTTCACTTTCTAAATGCTGTCCTTTCAGAGAAAATCACTTTCCTTTGAAAGAGCCTTAAGCTACTTACAAGCATTCAACAGAAACTCACATGCATTTCTCTGAAAGAGAAGCAGTCTCTTCCAACACTTCAATTCACTGTGCAAAGTGAATGGAGTGTTGCTTCAACTTCTCAATGCTGTCCTTTCAGAGAAAATCACTTTCCTTTGAAAGTGCCTTAAGCTACATAAAAGCATTCACGAGAAATTCACATGCAATTCTCTGAAATAGAAGCAATCTGTTCCAAAACTTAAATTCAGTGTGCGAAGTGAATGGAGTGTTGCTTCACTTTCTAACTGCTGTCCTTTCAGAGAAAATCACTTTCCTTTGAAAGTGCCTTAAGTTACTTGCAAGCATTAGGAAGAAACTCACATGCGTTTCTCTGAAAGAGAAGCAGTCTGTTCCAACACTTCAATTCACTGTGCGAAGTGAATGGAGTGTTGCTTCACTTTCTAAATGCTGTCTTTCAGAGAAAATCACTTTCCTTTGAAAGAGCCTTAAACTACTTTCAAGCAATCACAAAAAACTCACATGCGTTTCTCTGAAACAGAAGCAGTCTCTTCCAACACTTCAATTCACTGTGCGAAGTGAATGGAGTGTTGCTTCACTTTCTAAATGCTGTCCTTTCAGAGAAAATCACTTTCCTTTGAAAGAGCCTTAAGCGACATACAAGCATTCAACAGAAACTCACATGCATTTCTCTGAAAGAGAAGCAGTCTCTTCCAACACTTCAATTCACTGTGCGAAGTGAATGGAGTGTTTCTTCACTTTCGAAATTGCGTCCTTTCAGAGAAAATCAGTTTCCTTTGAAAATGCCTTAAGCTACTTACAAGCATTAGGACGAAACTCACATGCGTTTCTCTGAAAGAGAAGGAGTCTGTTCCAACACTTCAATTCACTGTGCGAAGTGATTGGAGTGTTGCTTCACTTTCTAAATGCTGTCCTTTCAGAGAAAATCACTTTCCTTTGAAAGCGCCTTAAGCTACCTTCAAGCATTCACAAAAAACTCACATGCGTTTCTCTGAAAGAGAAGCAGTCTGTTCCAACACTTCAATTCACTGTGCGAAGTGAATGGAGTGTTGCTTCACTTTCTAAATGCTGTCCTTTCAGAGAAAATCACTTTCCTTTGAAACTGCCTTAATCTACTTACAAGCATTCAGAAGAAACTCACATCTGTTTCTCTGAAAGAGAAGGAGTCTGTTCCAACACTTCAATTCACTGTGCGAAGTGAATGGAGTGTTGCTTCACTTTCTAAAAGCTGTCCTTTCAGAGAAAATCACTTTCCTTTGAAAGTGCCTTAAGCTACTTACAAGCATTAAGAAGAAATTCACATGCGTTTCTCTGAAAGAGAAGTAGTCTGTTCCAACACTTCAATTCACTGTACGAAGTGAATGGAGTGTTGCTTCACCTTCTAAATGCTTTCCTTTCAGAGAAAATCACTTTCCTTCGAAAGTGCCTTAAGCAACTTGCAAGCATTCACAAGAAACACTAATGCGTTTCTATGAAAGAGAAGCACTCTGTTCCAACACTTCAATTCACTGTGCGAAGTGAATGGAGTGTTGCTTCACTTTCTAAATGCTGTCCTTTCAGAGAAAATCACTTTCCTTTGAAAGTGCCTTAAGCTACTTTCAAGCGTTCACAGGAAACTCACATGCGTTTCACTGAAAGAGGAGCATTCTGTTCTAACACTTCAATTCACTGTGCAAAGTGAATGGAGTGTTGCCTCACTTTCGAAATGCTGTCCTTTCAGAGAAAATCACTTTCCTTTGAAAGTGCCTTAAGCTACTTTCAAGCATTCACAAAAAACTCACATGCGTTTCTCTGAAAGAGAAGCAGTCTGTTACAACACTTCAATTCACTGTGCGAAGTGAATGGAGTGTTGCTTCACTTTCTAAATGCTGTACTTTCAGAGAAAATCACTTTTGTTTGAAAGTGCCTTAAGCAACTTTCACGCATTCACAAGAAACTCACATGCATTTCTCTGAAAGAGAAGCAGTCTCTTCCAACACTTCAATTCACTGTGCAAAGTGAATGGAGTGTTGCTTCACCTTCTCAATGCTGTTCTTTCAGAGAAAATCACTTTCCTTTGAACGTGCCTTAAGCTACTTACAAGCATTCACCAGAAATTCACATGCATTTCTCTGAAATAGAAGCAGTCTGTTCCAAAACTTCAATTCAGGGTGCGAAGTGAATGGAGTGTTGCTTCACTTTCTAAATGCTGTCCTTTCAGAGAAAATCACTTTCCTTTGAAAGTGCCTTAAGCTACTTACAAGCATTCACCAGAAACTCACATGCGCTTCTGTGAAAGAGAAGCTGTCTGTTCCAACACTTCAATTCACTGTGCGAAGTGAATGGAGTGTTGATTCACTTTCTAACTGCTGTCCTTTCAGAGAAAATCACTTTCCTTTCAAAGTGCGTTAAGTTACTTGCAAGCATTAGGAAGAAACTCACATGCGTTTCTCTGAAAGAGAAGCAGTCTGTTACAACACTTAAATTCACTGTGCGAAGTGAATGGAGTGTTGCTTCACTTTCTAAATGCTGTCCTTTCCGAGAAAATCACTTTCCTTTGAAAGTGCCTTAAACTACTTTCAAGCAATCACAAATAACTCACATGCGTATCTCTGAAACAGAAGCAGTCTCTTCCAACACTTCAATTCACTGTGCGAAGTGAATGGAGTGTTGCTTCACTTTCTAAATGCTGTCCTTTCAGAGAAAATTACTTTCCTTTGAAAGTGCCTTAAGCTACTTACAAGCATTCAACAGAAACTCACATGTATTTCTCTGAAAGAGTAGCAGTCTGTTCCAACACTTCAATTCACTGTGCGAAGGGAATGGAGTGTTGCTTCACCTTCGAAATGCTGTCCTTTCAGAGAAAATCACTTTCCTTTGAAATTGCCTTAAGCTACTTACAAGCATTCAACAGAAACTCACATGCATTTCTCTGAAAGAGAAGCAGTCTCTTCCAACACTTCAATTGACTGTGCAAAGTGAATGGAGTGTTGCTTCACCTTCTCAATGCTGTTCTTTCAGAGAAAATCACTTTCCTTTGAACGTGCCTTAAGCTACTTACAAGCATTCACCAGAAATTCACATGCATTTCTCTGAAATAGAAGCAGTCTGTTCCAAAACTTCAATTCAGTGTGCGAAGTGAATGGAGTGTTGCTTCACTTTCTAAATTCTGTCTTTTCAGAGAAGATCACTTTCCTTTGAAAGTGCCTTAAGTTAGTTGCAAGCATTAGGAAGAAACTCACATGCGTTTCTCTGAAAGAGAAGCAGTCTGTTCAAACACTTCAATTCACTGTGCGAAGTGAATGGAGTGTTGCTTCACTTTCTAAATGCGGTCTTTCAGAGAAAATCACTTTCCTTTGAAAGAGCCTTAAACTACTTTCAAGTAATCACAAAAAACTCACATGCGTTTCTCTGAAACAGAAGCAGTCTCTTCCAACACTTCAATTCACTGTGCGAAGTGAATGGAGTGTTGCTTCACTTTCTAAATGCTGTCCTTTCAGAGAAAATCACTTTCCTTTAAAAGTGCCTTAAGGTACTTACAAGCATTAGGATGAAACTCACATGCGTTTCTCTGAAAGAGAAGCAGTCTGTTCCAAAACTTCAATTCAGTGTGCGAAATGAATGGAGTGTTGCTTCACTTTCTAAATGCTGTCCTTTCAGAGAAAATCACTTTCCTTTGAAACTCCCTTAATCTACTTACAAGCATTCAGAAGAAACTCACATCTGTTTCTCTGAAAGAGAAGGAGTCTGTTCCAACACTTCAATTCACTGTGCGAAGTGAATGGAGTGTTGCTTCACTTTCTAAATGCTGTCCTTTCAGAGAAAATCACTTTCCTTTGAAAGTGCCTTAAGAAACTTCCAAGCATTCACAAGAAACTCACATGAATTTCTCTGAAAGAGAAGCCTTCTCTTTCAACACTTCAGTTCAGTGTGCAAAGTGAATGGAGTGTTGCTTCACTTTCTAAATGCTGTCCTTTCAGAGAAAATCACTTTCCTTTGAAAGTGCCTTAAGGTACTTACAAGCATTAGGATGAAACTCACATGCGTTTCTCTGAAAGTGAAGCAGTCTGTTCCAAAGCTTCAATTCAGTTTGCGAAGTGAATGGAGTGTTGCTTCACTTTCTAAATGCTGTCCTTTCAGAGAAAATCACTTTTCTTTGAAACTGCCTTAATCTACTTACAAGCATTCAGAAGAAACTCACATCTGTTTCTCTGAAAGAGAAGGAGTATGTTCCAACACTTCAATTCACTGTGCGAAGTGAATGGAGTGTTGCTTCACTTTCGAAATGCTGTCCTTTCAGAGAAAATCACTTTCCTTTGAAAGTGCCTTAAGCTACTTACAAGCATTCAACAGAAACTCACATGCATTTCTCTGAAAGAGAAGCAGTCTCTTCCAACACTTCAATTGACTGTGCAAAGTGAATGGAGTGTTGCTTCACCTTCTCAATGCTGTTCTTTCAGAGAAAATCACTTTCCTTTGAACGTGCCTTAAGCTACTTACAAGCATTCACCAGAAATTCACATGCATTTCTCTAAAATAGAAGCAGTCTGTTCCAAAACTTCAATTCAGTGTGCGAAGTGAATGGAGTGTTGCTTCACTTTCTAAATTCTGCCTTTTCAGAGAAAATCACTTTCCTTTGAAAGTGCCTTAAGTTAGTTGCAAGCATTAGGAAGAAACTCACATGCGTTTCTCTGAAAGAGAAGCAGTCTGTTCCAACACTTCAATTCACTGTGCGAAGTGAATGGAGTGTTGCTTCACTTTCTAAATGCGGTCTTTCAGAGAAAATCACTTTCCTTTGAAAGAGCCTTAAACTACTTTCAAGTAATCACAAAAAACTCACATGCGTTTCTCTGAAACAGAAGCAGTCTCTTCCAACACTTCAATTCACTGTGCCAAGTGAATGGAGTGTTGCTTCACTTTCTAAATGCTGTCCTTTCAGAGAAAATCACTTTCCTTTAAAAGTGCCTTAAGGTACTTACAAGCATTAGGATGAAACTCACATGCGTTTCTCTGAAAGAGAAGCAGTCTGTTCCAAAACTTCAATTCAGTGTGCGAAATGAATGGAGTGTTGCTTCACTTTCTAAATGCTGTCCTTTCGGAGAAAATCACTTTCCTTTGAAACTCCCTTAATCTACTTACAAGCATTCAGAAGAAACTCACATCTGTTTCTCTGAAAGAGAAGGAGTCTGTTCCAACACTTCAATTCACTGTGCGAAGTGAATGGAGTGTTGCTTCACTTTCTAAATGCTGTCCTTTCAGAGAAAATCACTTTCCTTTGAAAGTGCCTTAAGAAACTTCCAAGCATTCACAAGAAACTCACATGAATTTCTCTGAAAGAGAAGCCTTCTCTTTCAACACTTCAATTCAGTGTGCAAAGTGAATGGAGTGTTGCTTCACTTTCTAAATGCTGTCCTTTCAGAGAAAATCACTTTCCTTTGAAAGTGCCTTAAGGTACTTACAAGCATTAGGATGAAACTCACATGCGTTTCTCTGAAAGTGAAGCAGTCTGTTCCAAAACTTCAATTCAGTTTGCGAAGTGAATGGAGTGTTGCTTCACTTTCTAAATGCTGTCCTTTCAGAGAAAATCACTTTTCTTTGAAACTGCCTTAATCTACATACAAGCATTCAGAAGAAACTCACATCTGTTTCTCTGAAAGAGAAGGAGTATGTTCCAACACTTCAATTCACTGTGCGAAGTGAATGGAGTGTTGCTTCACTTTCTAAATGCTGTCCTTTCAGAGAAAATCACTTTCCTTTGAAAGTGCCTTAAGCTACTTACAAGCATTAGGAAGAAATTCACATGCATTTCTCTGAAAGAGAAGCCTTCTCTTTCAACACTTCAATTCAGTGTGCAAAGTGAATGGAGTGTTGCTTCACTTTCTAAATCTGTCCTTTCAGAGAAAATCACTTTCCTTTGAAAGTGCCTTAAGGTACTTACAAGCATTAGGATGAAACTCACATGCGTTTCTCTGAAAGTGAAGCAGTCTGTTCCAAAACTTCAATTCAGTTCGCGAAGTGAATGGAGTGTTGCTTCACTTTCTAAATGCTGTCCTTTCAGAGAAAATCACTTTCCTTTGAAACTCCCTTAATCTACTTACAAGCATTCAGAAGAAACTCACATCTGTTTCTCTGAAAGAGAAGGAGTCTGTTCCAACACTTCAATTCACTGTGCGAAGTGAATGGAGTGTTGCTTCACTTTCTAAATGCTGTCCTTTCAGAGAAAATCACTTTCCTTTGAAAGTGCCTTAAGAAACTTCCAAGCATTCACAAGAAACTCACATGAATTTCTCTGAAAGAGAAGCCTTCTCTTTCAACACTTCAATTCAGTGTGCAAAGTGAATGGAGTGTTGCTTCACTTTCTAAATGCTGTCCTTTCAGAGAAAATCACTTTCCTTTGAAAGTGCCTTAAGGTACTTACAAGCATTAGGATGAAACTCACATGCATTTCTCTGAAAGTGAAGCAGTCTGTTCCAAAACTTCAATTCAGTTTGCGAAGTGAATGGAGTGTTGCTTCACTTTCTAAATGCTGTCCTTTCAGAGAAAATCACTTTTCTTTGAAACTGCCTTAATCTACTTACAAGCATTCAGAAGAAACTCACATCTGTTTCTCTGAAAGAGAAGGAGTATGTTCCAACACTTCAATTCACTGTGCGAAGTGAATGGAGTGTTGCTTCACTTTCTAAATGCTGTCCTTTCAGAGAAAATCACTTTCCTTTGAAAGTGCCTTAAGCTACTTACAAGCATTAGGAAGAAATTCACATGCATTTCTCTGAAAGAGAAGCCTTCTCTTTCAACACTTCAATTCAGTGTGCAAAGTGAATGGAGTGTTGCTTCACTTTCTAAATGCTGTCCTTTCAGAGAAAATCACTTTCCTTTGAAAGTGCCTTAAGGTACTTACAAGCATTAGGATGAAACTCACATGCGTTTCTCTGAAAGTGAAGCAGTCTGTTCCAAAACTTCAATTCAGTTCGCGAAGTGAATGGAGTGTTGCTTCACTTTCTAAATGCTGTCCTTTCAGAGAAAATCACTTTCCTTTGAAACTGCCTTAATCTACTTACAAGCATTCAGAAGAAACTCACATCTGTTTCTCTGAAAGAGAAGGAGTCTGTTCCAACACATCAATTCACTGTGCGAAGTGAATGGAGTGTTGCTTCACTTTCTAAATGCTGTCCTTTCAGAGAAAATCACTTTCCTTTGAACGTGCCTTAAGCTACTTACAAGCATTCACCAGAAATTCACATGCATTTCTCTAAAATAGAAGCAGTCTGTTCCAAAACTTCAACTCAGTGTGCGAAGTGAATGAAGTGTTGCTTCACTTTCTAAATGCTGTCCTTTCAGAGAAAATCACTTTCCTTTGAAAGTGCCTTAAGTTAGTTGCAAGCATTAGGAAGAAACTCACATGCGTTTCTCTGAAAGAGAAGCAGTCTGTTCCAACACTTCAATTCACTGTGCGAAGTGAAAGGAGTGTTGCTTCACTTTCTAAATTCTGTCCTTTCAGAGAAAATCACTTTCCTTTGAAAGTGCCTTAAGTTAGTTGCAAGCATTAGGAAGAAACACACATGCGTTTCTCTGAAAGAGAAGCAGTCTGTTCCAACACTTCAATTCACTGTGCGAAGTGAATGGAGTGTTGCTTCACTTTCTAAATGCTGTCTTTCAGAGAAAATCACTTTCCTTTGAAAGAGCCTTAAACTACTTTCAAGCAATCACAAAAAACTCACATGCGTTTCTCTGAAACAGAAGCAGTCTCTTCCAACACTTCAATTCACTGTGCGAAGTGAATGGAGTGTTGCTTCACTTTCTAAATGCTGTCCTTTCAGAGAAAATCACTTTCCTTTGAAAGAGCCTTAAGCGACATACAAGGATTCAACAGAAACTCACATGCATTTCTCTGAAAGAGAAGCAGTCTCTTCCAACACTTCAATTCACTGTGCGAAGTGAATGGAGTGTTGCTTCACTTTCTAAATTCCGTCCTTTCAGAGAAAATCAGTTTCCTTTGAAAATGCCTTAAGCTACTTACAAGCATTAGGAAGAAACTCACATGCGTTTCTCTGAAAGAGAAGGAGTCTGTTCCAACACTTCAATTCACTGTGCGAAGTGATTGGAGTGTTGCGTCACTTTCTAAATGCTGTCCTTTCCGAGAAAATCACTTTCCTTTGAAAGAGCATTAAGCTACTTACAAGCATTCAACAGAAACTCACATGCATTTCTCTGAAAGAGAATTAGTCTGTTCCAACACGTCAATTCAGTGCAAGAAGGGAATGGAGTGTTGCTTCACTTTCTAAATGCTGTCCTTTCAGAGAAAATCACTTTCCTTTGAAAGCGCCTTAAGCTACTTTCAAGCATTCACAAAAAACTCACATGCGTTTCTCTGAAAGAGAAGCAGTCTGTTCCAACACTTCAATTCACTGTGCGAAGTGAATGGAGTGTTGCTTCACTTTCTAAATGCTGCCCTTTCAGAGAAAATCACTTTCCTTTGAAACTGCCTTAATCTACTTACAAGCATTCAGAAGAAACTCACATCTGTTTCTCTGAAAGAGAAGGAGTCTGTTCCAACACTTCAATTCACTGTGCGAAGTGAATGGAGTGTTGCTTCACTTTCTAAATGCTGTCCTTTCAGAGAAAATCACTATCCTTTGAAAGTGATTAAGAAACTTCCAAGCATTCACAAGAAACTCACATGCATTTCTCTGAAAGAGAAGCCTTCTCTTTCAACACTTCAATTCAGTGTGCAAAGTGAATGGAGTGTTGCTTCACTTTCTAAATGCTGTACTTTCAGAGAAAATCACTTTCCTTTGAAAGTGCCTTAAGCTACTTACAAGCATTCAACAGAAACTCACATGCATTTCTCTGAAAGAGAAGCAGTCTCTTCCAACACTTCAATTGACTGTGCAAAGTGAATGGAGTGTTGCTTCACCTTCTCAATGCTGTTCTTTCAGAGAAAATCACTTTCCTTTGAACGTGCCTTAAGCTACTTACAAGCATTCACCAGAAATTCACAAGCATTTCTCTAAAATAGAAGCAGTCTGTTCCAAAACTTCAATTCAGTGTGCGAAGTGAATGGAGTGTTGCTTCACTTTCTAAATGCTGTCCTTTCAGAGAAAATCACTTTCCTTTGAAAGTGCCTTTAGCTACTTCCAAGCATTCACCAGAAACTCACATGTGCTTCTCTGAAAGAGAGGCTGTCGGTTCCAACACTTCAATTCACTGTGCGAAGTGAAAGGAGTGTTTCTTCACTTTCTAAATTCTGTCCTTTCAGAGAAAATCACTTTCCTTTGAAAGTGCCTTAAGTTAGTTGCAAGCATTAGGAAGAAACTCACATGCGTTTCTCTGAAAGAGAAGCAGTCTGTTCCAACACTTCAATTCACTGTGCGAAGTGAATGGAGTGTTGCTTCACTTTCTAAATGCTGTCTTTCAGAGAAAATCACTTTCCTTTGAAAGAGCCTTAAACTACTTTCAAGCAATCACAAAAAACTCACATGCGTTTCTCTGAAACAGAAGCAGTCTCTTCCAACACTTCAATTCACTGTGCGAAGTGAATGGAGTGTTGCTGTACTTTCTAAATGCTGTCCTTTCAGAGAAAATCACTTTCCTTTAAAAGTGCCTTAAGGTACTTACAAGCATTAGGATGAAACTCACATGCGTTTCTCTGAAAGAGAAGCAGTCTGTTCCAAAACTTCAATTCAGTGTGCGAAATGAATGGAGTGTTGCTTCACTTTCTAAATGCTGTCCTTTCAGAGAAAATCACTTTCCTTTGAAACTGCCTTAATCTACTTACAAGCATTCAGAAGAAACTCACATCTGTTTCTCTGAAAGAGAAGGAGTCTGTTCCAACACTTCAATTCACTGTGCGAAGTGAATGGAGTGTTGCTTCACTTTCTAAATGCTGTCCTTTCAGAGAAAATCACTTTCCTTTGAAAGTGCCTTAAGCTACTTACAAGCATTAGGAAGAAATTCACATGCGTTTCTCTGAAAGAGAAGTAGTCTGTTCCAACACTTCAATTCACTGTACGAAGTGAATGGAGTGTTGCTTCACCTTCTAAATGCTTTCCTTTCAGAGAAAATCACTTTCCTTTGAAAGTGCCTTAAGCAACTTGCAAGCATTCACAAGAAACACTAATGCCTTTCTATGAAAGAGAAGCACTCTGTTCCAACACTTCAATTCACGGTGCGAAGTGAATGGAGTGTTGCTTCACTTTCTAAATTCTGTCCTTTCAGAGAAAATCACTTTCTTTGAAAGTGCCTTAAGCTACATTCAAGCGTTCATAGGAAACTCACATGCGTTTCACTGAAAGAGGTGCATTCTGTTCAAACACTTCAATTCACTGTCCAAAGTGAATGGAGTGTTGCCTCACTTTCGAAATGCTGTCCTTTCAGAGAAAATCACTTTCCTTTGAAAGTGCCTTAAGCTACTTTCAAGCATTCACAAAAAACTCACATGCGTTTCTCTGAAAGATAAGCAGTCTGTTCCAACACTTCAATTCACTGTGCGAAGTGAATGGAGTGTTGCTTCACTTTCTAAATGCTGTCCTTTCAGAGAAAATCACTTTCCTTTGAAAGAGCCTTAAGGTACTTACAAGCATTCAACAGAAACTCACATTCATTTCTCTGAAAGAGAAGCAGACTGTTCCAACACTTCAATTCACTGTGCGAAGTGAATAGAGTGCTGCGTCACATTCTAAATGCTGTACTTTCAGAGAAAATCACTTTCCTTTGAAAATGCCTTAAGCTACTTACAAGCATTAGGAAGAAACTCACATGCGTTTCTCTGAAAGAGAAGGAGTCTGTTCCAACACTTCAATTCACTGTGCAAAGTGAATGGAGTGTTGTGTCACTTTCTAAATGCTGTCCTTTCCGAGAAAATCACTTTCCTTTGAAAGAGCATTAAGATACTTACAAGCATTCAACAAAAACTCACATGCATTTCTCTGAAAGAGAAGCAGACTGTTCCAACACTTCAATTCACTGTGCGAAGTGAATGGAGTGTTGCTTCACTTTCTAAATTTTGTCCTTTTAGAGAAAATCACTTCCTTTGAAAGTGCCTTAAACTAATTTCAAGCATTCACAAAAAACTCACATGCGTTTCTCTGAAATAGAAGCAGTCTGTTCCAACACTAAATTCACTGTGCGAAGTGAATGGAGTGTTGCTTCACTTTCTAAATGCTGTCCATTCCGAGAAAATCACTTTCCTTTGAAAGAGCCTTAACCTACTTACAAGCATTCAACAGAAACTCACATGCATTTCTCTGAAAGAGAAGCACTCTGTTCCAACACTTCAATTCACTGCACGAAGGGAATGGAGTGTTGCTTCACTTTCTAAATGCTGTCTTTTCAGAGAAAATCACTTTCCTTTGAAAGTGCCTTAAGCTACTTACAAGCATTCAACAGAAACTCACATGTATTTCTCTGAAAGAGAAGCAGTCTGTTCCAACACTTAAATTCACTGTGCGAAGTGAATGGAGTGTTGCTTCACTTTCTAAATTCTGTCCTTTCAGAGAAAATCACTTTCCTTTGAAAGTGCCTTAAACTACTTTCAAGCATTCACAAAAAACTCACATGCGTTTCTCTGAAAGAGAAGCAATCTGTTCCAACACTTCAATTCACTGTGCGAAGTGAATGGAGTGTTGCTTCACTTTCTAAATGCTGTCCTTTCAGAGAAAATCACTTTCCTTTGAAAGAGCCTTAAGCGACCTGCAAGCATTCAACAGAAACTCACATGCATTTCTCTGAAAGAGAAGCAGTCTCTTCCAACACTTCAATTCACTGTGCGAAGTGAATGGAGTGTTGCTTCACTTTCTAAATTCCGTCCTTTCAGAGAAAATCACTTTCTTTGAAAATGCCTTAAGCTACTTACAAGCATTAGGAAGAAACTCACATGCGTTTCTCTGAAAGAGAAGGAGTCTGTTCCAACACTTCAATTCACTGTGCGAAGTGAATGGAGTGTTGCGTCACTTTCTAAATGCTGTCCTTTCAGAGAAAATCACTTTCCTTTGAAAGAGCATTAAGCTACTTACAAGCATTCAACAGAAACTCACATGCATTTCTCTGAAAGAGAATTAGTCTGTTCCAACACGTCAATTCAGTGCACGAAGGGAATGGAGTGTTGCTTCACTTTCTAAATGCTGTCCTTTCAGAGAAAATCACTTTCCTTTGAAAGTGTCTTAAGCTACTTACAAGCTTTCAACAGAAACTCACATGCATTTCTCTGAAAGAGAAGCGGTCTGTTCCAACACTTCAATTCACTGTGCGAAGTGAATGGAGTGTTGCTTCACTTTCTAAATTCTGTCCTTTCAGAGAAAATCACTTTCCTTTGAAAGTACCTTAAACTACTTTCAAGCATTCACGAAAAACTCACATGCGTTTCCCTGAAAGAGAAGCAGTCTGTTCCAACACTTCAATTCAATGTGCGAAGTGAATGGAGTGTTGCTTCACTTTCCAAATGCTGTCGTTTCAGAGAAAATCACTTTCCTTTGAAAGTGCCTTAAGCTACTTGCAAGCATTCAGAAGAAACAGACATGCGTTTCTCTGAAATGCAAGCAGTCTGTTCCAACACTTCAATTCACTGTGGGAAGTGAATGGAATGTTACTTCACTTTCGAAATGCTGTACTTTCAGAGAAACTCACTTTCCTTTGAAAGTGCCTTAAGCTACGTACAAGCATTCAACAGAAACTCACATGCATTTCTCTGAAAGAGAAGCAGTCTGTTTCAACACTTCAATTCTCTGTGCGAATTGAATTTAGTGTTGCTTCACTTTCTAAATGCTGTCCTTTCAGAGAAAATCACTTTCCTTTTAAAGTCCCTTAAGCAACTTTCACGCATTCACAAGAAACTCACATGTGTTTCTCTGAAAGAGAAGCCTTCTCTTCCAACACTTCAATTCACTGTGCAAAGTGAATGGAGTGTTGCTTCTCTTTCTAAATGCTGTCCTTTCAGAGAAAAACACTCTCCTTTGAAAGAGCCTTAAGCTACTTACAAGCATTCACCAGAAACTAACATGCATTTCTCTGAAAGAGAAGCAGTCTGTTCCAACACTTCAATTCACTGCACGAAGGGAATGGAGTGTTGCTTCACTTTCTAAATGCTGTCCTTTCAGAGAAAATCACTTTCCTTTGAAAGTGCCATAAGCTACTTACAAGCATTCAACAAAAACTCACATGCATTTCTCTGAAAGAGAAGCAGTCTGTTCCAACACTTCAATTCACTGTGCGAAGTGAATGGAGTATTGCTTCACTTTCTAAATGCTGTCCTTTCAGAGAAAATCACTTTCCTTTGAAAGTGCCTTAAACTACTTTCAAGCAATCACAAAAAACTCACATGCGTTTCTCTGAAAGAGAAGCAGTCTCTTCCAACACTTCAATTCACTGTGCGAAGTGAATGGAGTGTTGCTTCACTTTCTAAATGTTGTACTTTCAGAGAAAATCACTTTCCATTGAAAGTGCCTTAAGGTGCTTACAAGCATTAGGATGAAACACATATGCGTTTCTCTGAAAGAGAAGTAGTCTGTTACAAAACTTCAATTCAGTGTGCGAAGTGAATGGAGTGTTGCTTCACTTTCTAAATTTTGTCCTTTCAGAGAAAATCACTTTCCTTTGAAAGTGCCTTAAGCTACGTACAAGCATTCAACAGAAACTCACATGCATTTCTCTGAAAGAGAAGCAATCTGTTTCAACACTTCAATTCTCTGTGCGAATTGAATTTAGTGTTGCTTCACTTTATAAATGCTGTCCTTTCTGAGAAAATCACTCTCTTTTGAAACTGCCTTAAGCTACTTACAAGCATTCACAAGAAACTCCCATGCGTTTCTATGAAAGAGAAGCAGTCTGTTCCAACACTTCAATTCTCTGTGCGAAATGAATGGAATGTTACTTCACTTTCTAAATGTTGTACTTTCAGAGAAAATCACTTTCCTTTGAAAGTGCCTTAAGCTACTTTCAAGCATTCACAAGAAACACACATGCATTTCTCTGAAAGAGAAGCAGTCTGTTCCAACACTTCAATTCACTGTGCGAAGTGAGTGGAGTGTTGCTTCACTATCTAAATGCTGTACTTTCAGGGAATATCACTTTTGTTTGAAAGTGCCTTAAGCATCTTTCAAGCATTCAAAAGAAACTCACATGCATTTCTCTGAAAGAGAAGCCGTCTCTTCCAACACTTCAATTCACGGTGCGAAGTGAATGGAGTGTTGCTTCACTTTCTAAATGCTGTCCTTTCAGAGAAAATCACTTTCCTTTGAAAATGCCTTAAGCTACTTACAAGCATTAGGAAGAAACTCACATGCGTTTCTCTGAAAGAGAAGGAGACTGGTCCAACACTTCAATTCAATGTGCGAAGTAAATAGAGTGTTGCTTCACTTTCTAAATGCTGTCCTTTCCGAGAAAATCACTTTCCTTTGAAAGAGCATTAAGCTACTTACAAGCATTCAACAGAAACTCACATGCATTTCTCTGAAAGAGAAGCAGTCTGTTCCAACACGTCAATTCACTGCACGAAGGGAATGGAGTGTTGCTTCACTTTCTAAATGCTGTCCTTTCAGAGAAAATCACTTTCCTTTGAAAGTGCCTTAAGCTACTTACAAGCTTTAAACAGAAACTCACATGCATTTCTCTGAAAGAGAAGCGGTCTGTTCCAACTCTTCAATTCACTGTGCGAAGTGAATGGAGTGTTGCTTCACTTTCTAAATTCTGTCCTTTCAGAGAAAATCACTTTCTTTTGAAAGTGCCTTAAACTACTTTCAAGCATTCACGAAAAATTCACATGCGTTTCTCTGAAAGATAAGCAGTCTGTTCCAACACTTCAGTTCACTGTGCGAAGTGAATGAAGTGTTGCTTCACTTTCTAAATGCTGTCCTTTCAGAGAAAATCACTTTCCTTTGAAAGTGCCTTAAGTTACTTTCAAGCGTTCAGAAGAAACACACATGCGTTTCTCTGAAATAGAAGCAGTCTGTTCCAACACTTCAATTCTCTGTGCGAAGTGAATGGTGTGTTGCTTCACTTTCTAAATGCTGTCCTTTCAAAGAAAATCACTTTCCTTTGAAAGTGCCTTAAGCTACTTGCAAGCATTCACAAGAAACACTTATGTGTTTCTATGAAAGAGAAGCGTTCTGTTCCAACACTTCAATTCACTGCACGAAGTGAATGGAGTGTTGCAACAATTTCTAAATGCTGTCCTTTCAGAGAAAATCACTTTCCTTTGAATGAGCCTTGAGCTACTTACAAGCATTCACCAGAAACTCACATGCATTTCTCAGAAAGAGAAGCAGTGTGTTCCAACACTTCAATTCACTGTGCGAAGTGAATGGAGTGTTGCTTCACTTTCTAAATGCTGTCCTTTCAGAGAAACTCACTTTCCTTTGAAAGTGCCTTAAGCTACTTTCAAGCATTCAGAAGAAACACACATGAATTTCTCTGAAATAGAAGCAGTCTGTTCCAACACTTCAATTCACTGTGCGAAGTGAATGGAGTGTTGCTTCACTTTCTAAATGCTGTCCTTTCATAGAAAATCACTTTCCTTTGAAAGTGCCTTAAGCTACTTACAAGCATTAGGATGAAACTCACATGTGTTTCTCTAAAGAGAAGCAGTCTGTTCCAACACTTCAATTCACTGTGCGAAGTGAATAGAGTGCTGCGTCACATTCTAAATGCTGTACTTTCAGAGAAAATCACTTTCCTTTGAAAATGCCTTAAGCTACTTACAAGCATTAGGAAGAAACTCACATGCGTTTCTCTGAAAGAGAAGGAGTCTGTTCCAACACTTCAATTCACTGTGCGAAGTGAATGGAGTGTTGGTTCACTTTCTAAATTCTGTCCTTTCAGAGAAAATCACTTTCCTTTGAAAGTGCCTTAAACTACTTTCAAGCATTCACGAAAAACTCACATGTGCTTCCCTGAAAGAGAAGCAGTCTGTTCCAACACTTCAATTCAATGTGCGAAGTGAATGGAGTGTTGCTTCACTTTCTAAATGCTGTACTTTCAGAGAAAATCACTTTCCTTTGAAAGTGCCTTAAGCTACTTGCAAGCATTCAGAAGAAACAGACATGCGTTTCTCTGAAATGCAAGCAGTTTGTTCCAACACTTCAATTCACTGTGGGAAGTGAATGGAATGTTACTTCACTTTCTAAATGCTGTACTTTCAGAGAAACTCACTTTCCTTTGAAAGTGCCTTAAGAAACTTTCAAGCATTCAGAAGAAACACACATGCATTTCCCTGAAATAGAAGCAGTCTGTTCCAACACTTCAATTCAGTGTGGGAAGTGAATGGAGTGTTGCTTCACTTTCTCAATGCTGTCCTTTCAGAGAAAATTACTTTCCTTTGAAAGTGCCTTAAGCTACTTACAAGCATTAGGAAGAAACTCACATGCGTTTCTCTGAAAGATAAGCAGTCTGTTCCAACACTTCAATTCACTGTGCGAAGTGAATGGAGTGTTGCTTCACTTTCTAAATGCTGTCCTTTCAGAGAAAATCACTTTCCTTTGAAAGAGCCTTAAGCTACTTGCAAGCATTCACAAGAAACACTAATGCGTTTCTATGAAAGAGAAGCACTCTGTTCCAACACTTCAATTCACTGCACGAAGGGAATGGAGTGTTGCTTCACTTTCTAAATTCCGTCCTTTCAGAGAAAATCACTTTCTTTGAAAATGCCTTAAGCTACTTACAAGCATTAGGAAGAAACTCACATGCGTTTCTCTGAAAGAGAAGGAGTCTGTTCCAACACTTCAATTCACTGTGCGAAGTGAATGGAGTGTTGCGTCACTTTCTAAATGCTGTCCTTTCAGAGAAAATCACTTTCCTTTGAAAGAGCATTAAGCTACTTACAAGCATTCAACAGAAACTCACATGCATTTCTCTGAAAGAGAATTAGTCTGTTCCAACACGTCAATTCAGTGCACGAAGGGAATGGAGTGTTGCTTCACTTTCTAAATGCTGTCCTTTCAGAGAAAATCACTTTCCTTTGAAAGTGTCTTAAGCTACTTACAAGCTTTCAACAGAAACTCACATGCATTTCTCTGAAAGAGAAGCGGTCTGTTCCAACACTTCAATTCACTGTGCGAAGTGAATGGAGTGTTGCTTCACTTTCTAAATTCTGTCCTTTCAGAGAAAATCACTTTCCTTTGAAAGTACCTTAAACTACTTTCAAGCATTCACGAAAAACTCACATGCGTTTCCCTGAAAGAGAAGCAGTCTGTTCCAACACTTCAATTCAATGTGCGAAGTGAATGGAGTGTTGCTTCACTTTCCAAATGCTGTCGTTTCAGAGAAAATCACTTTCCTTTGAAAGTGCCTTAAGCTACTTGCAAGCATTCAGAAGAAACAGACATGCGTTTCTCTGAAATGCAAGCAGTCTGTTCCAACACTTCAATTCACTGTGGGAAGTGAATGGAATGTTACTTCACTTTCGAAATGCTGTACTTTCAGAGAAACTCACTTTCCTTTGAAATTGCCTTAAGCTACGTACGAGCATTCAACAGAAACTCACATGCATTTCTCTGAAAGAGAAGCAGTCTGTTTCAACACTTCAATTCTCTGTGCGAATTGAATTTAGTGTTGCTTCACTTTCTAAATGCTGTCCTTTCAGAGAAAATCACTTTCCTTTTAAAGTCCCTTAAGCAACTTTCACGCATTCACAAGAAACTCACATGTGTTTCTCTGAAAGAGAAGCCTTCTCTTCCAACACTTCAATTCACTGTGCAAAGTGAATGGAGTGTTGCTTCTCTTTCTAAATGCTGTCCTTTCAGAGAAAAACACTCTCCTTTGAAAGAGCCTTAAGCTACTTACAAGCATTCACCAGAAACTAACATGCATTTCTCTGAAAGAGAAGCAGTCTGTTCCAACACTTCAATTCACTGCACGAAGGGAATGGAGTGTTGCTTCACTTTCTAAATGCTGTCCTTTCAGAGAAAATCACTTTCCTTTGAAAGTGCCATAAGCTACTTACAAGCATTCAACAAAAACTCACATGCATTTCTCTGAAAGAGAAGCAGTCTGTTCCAACACTTCAATTCACTGTGCGAAGTGAATGGAGTATTGCTTCACTTTCTAAATGCTGTCCTTTCAGAGAAAATCACTTTCCTTTGAAAGTGCCTTAAACTACTTTCAAGCAATCACAAAAAACTCACATGCGTTTCTCTGAAAGAGAAGCAGTCTCTTCCAACACTTCAATTCACTGTGCGAAGTGAATGGAGTGTTGCTTCACTTTCTAAATGTTGTACTTTCAGAGAAAATCACTTTCCTTTGAAAGTGCCTTAAGGTGCTTACAAGCATTAGGATGAAACTCATATGCGTTTCTCTGAAAGAGAAGTAGTCTGTTACAAAACTTCAATTCAGTGTGCGAAGTGAATGGAGTGTTGCTTCACTTTCTAAATTTTGTCCTTTCAGAGAAAATCACTTTCCTTTGAAAGTGCCTTAAGCTACGTACAAGCATTCAACAGAAACTCACATGCATTTCTCTGAAAGAGAAGCAGTCTGTTTCAACACTTCAATTCTCTGTGCGAATTGAATTTAGTGTTGCTTCACTTTATAAATGCTGTCCTTTCTGAGAAAATCACTCTCTTTTGAAACTGCCTTAAGCTACTTACAAGCATTCACAAGAAACTCCCATGCGTTTCTATGAAAGAGAAGCAGTCTGTTCCAACACTTCAATTCTCTGTGCGAAATGAATGGAATGTTACTTCACTTTCTAAATGTTGTACTTTCAGAGAAAATCACTTTCCTTTGAAAGTGCCTTAAGCTACTTTCAAGCATTCACAAGAAACACACATGCATTTCTCTGAAAGAGAAGCAGTCTGTTCCAACACTTCAATTCACTGTGCGAAGTGAGTGGAGTGTTGCTTCACTATCTAAATGCTGTACTTTCAGGGAATATCACTTTTGTTTGAAAGTGCCTTAAGCATCTTTCAAGCATTCAAAAGAAACTCACATGCATTTCTCTGAAAGAGAAGCCGTCTCTTCCAACACTTCAATTCACGGTGCGAAGTGAATGGAGTGTTGCTTCACTTTCTAAATGCTGTCCTTTCAGAGAAAATCACTTTCCTTTGAAAATGCCTTAAGCTACTTACAAGCATTAGGAAGAAACTCACATGCGTTTCTCTGAAAGAGAAGGAGACTGGTCCAACACTTCAATTCAATGTGCGAAGTGAATGGAGTATTGCTTCACTTTCTAAATGCTGTCCTTTCCGAGAAAATCACTTTCCTTTGAAAGAGCATTAAGCTACTTACAAGCATTCAACAGAAACTCACATGCATTTCTCTGAAAGAGAAGCAGTCTGTTCCAACACGTCAATTCACTGCACGAAGGGAATGGAGTGTTGCTTCACTTTCTAAATGCTGTCCTTTCAGAGAAAATCACTTTCCTTTGAAAGTGCCTTAAGCTACTTACAAGCTTTAAACAGAAACTCACATGCATTTCTCTGAAAGAGAAGCGGTCTGTTCCAACTCTTCAATTCACTGTGCGAAGTGAATGGAGTGTTGCTTCACTTTCTAAATTCTGTCCTTTCAGAGAAAATCACTTTCCTTTGAAAGTGCCTTAAACTACTTTCAAGCATTCACGAAAAATTCACATGCGTTTCTCTGAAAGATAAGCAGTCTGTTCCAACACTTCAGTTCACTGTGCGAAGTGAATGAAGTGTTGCTTCACTTTCTAAATGCTGTCCTTTCAGAGAAAATCACTTTCCTTTGAAAGTGCCTTAAGTTACTTTCAAGCGTTCAGAAGAAACACACATGCGTTTCTCTGAAATAGAAGCAGTCTGTTCCAACACTTCAATTCTCTGTGCGAAGTGAATGGTGTGTTGCTTCACTTTCTAAATGCTGTCCTTTCAAAGAAAATCACTTTCCTTTGAAAGTGCCTTAAGCTACTTGCAAGCATTCACAAGAAACACTTATGTGTTTCTATGAAAGAGAAGCGTTCTGTTCCAACACTTCAATTCACTGCACGAAGTGAATGGAGTGTTGCAACAATTTCTAAATGCTGTCCTTTCAGAGAAAATCACTTTCCTTTGAATGAGCCTTGAGCTACTTACAAGCATTCACCAGAAACTCACATGCATTTCTCAGAAAGAGAAGCAGTGTGTTCCAACACTTCAATTCACTGTGCGAAGTGAATGGAGTGTTGCTTCACTTTCTAAATGCTGTCCTTTCAGAGAAACTCACTTTCCTTTGAAAGTGCCTTAAGCTACTTTCAAGCATTCAGAAGAAACACACATGAATTTCTCTGAAATAGAAGCAGTCTGTTCCAACACTTCAATTCACTGTGCGAAGTGAATGGAGTGTTGCTTCACTTTCTAAATGCTGTCCTTTCATAGAAAATCACTTTCCTTTGAAAGTGCCTTAAGCTACTTACAAGCATTAGGATGAAACTCACATGTGTTTCTCTAAAGAGAAGCAGTCTGTTCCAACACTTCAATTCACTGTGCGAAGTGAATAGAGTGCTGCGTCACATTCTAAATGCTGTACTTTCAGAGAAAATCACTTTCCTTTGAAAATGCCTTAAGCTACTTACAAGCATTAGGAAGAAACTCACATGCGTTTCTCTGAAAGAGAAGGAGTCTGTTCCAACACTTCAATTCACTGTGCGAAGTGAATGGAGTGTTGGTTCACTTTCTAAATTCTGTCCTTTCAGAGAAAATCATTTTCCTTTGAAAGTGCCTTAAACTACTTTCAAGCATTCACGAAAAACTCACATGTGCTTCCCTGAAAGAGAAGCAGTCTGTTCCAACACTTCAATTCAATGTGCGAAGTGAATGGAGTGTTGCTTCACTTTCTAAATGCTGTACTTTCAGAGAAAATCACTTTCCTTTGAAAGTGCCTTAAGCTACTTGCAAGCATTCAGAAGAAACAGACATGCGTTTCTCTGAAATGCAAGCAGTTTGTTCCAACACTTCAATTCACTGTGGGAAGTGAATGGAATGTTACTTCACTTTCTAAATGCTGTACTTTCAGAGAAACTCACTTTCCTTTGAAAGTGCCTTAAGAAACTTTCAAGCATTCAGAAGAAACACACATGCATTTCCCTGAAATAGAAGCAGTCTGTTCCAACACTTCAATTCAGTGTGGGAAGTGAATGGAGTGTTGCTTCACTTTCTCAATGCTGTCCTTTCAGAGAAAATTACTTTCCTTTGAAAGTGCCTTAAGCTACTTACAAGCATTAGGAAGAAACTCACATGCGTTTCTCTGAAAGATAAGCAGTCTGTTCCAACACTTCAATTCACTGTGCGAAGTGAATGGAGTGTTGCTTCACTTTCTAAATGCTGTCCTTTCAGAGAAAATCACTTTCCTTTGAAAGAGCCTTAAGCTACTTGCAAGCATTCACAAGAAACACTAATGCGTTTCTATGAAAGAGAAGCACTCTGTTCCAACACTTCAATTCACAGCACGAAGGGAATGGAGTGTTGCTTAACTTTCTAAATGCTGTCCTTTCCGAGAAAATCACTTTCCTTTGAATAAGCCTTGAGCTACTTACAAGCATTCACCAGAAACTCACATGCAATTCTCTGAAAGAGAAGCAGTCTGTTCCAACACTTCAATTCACTGTGCAAAGTGAATGGAGTGTTGCTTCACTTTCTAAATGCTATCCTTTCAGAGAAAAACACTCTCCTTTGAAAGAGCCTTAAGCTACTTACAAGCATTCAACCGAAACTCACATGCATTTTTCTGAAATAGAAGCAGTCTGTTCCAACACTTCAATTCACTGTGCGAAATGAATGGAGTGTTGCTTCGCTTTCTAAATGCGGTCCTTTCAGAGAAAATCACTTTCCTTTGAAAGTGCCTTAAACTACTTTAAAGCAATCACAAAAAACTCACATGCGTTTCTCTGAAACAGAAGCAGTCTGTTCCATCACTTCAATTCACTGTGCGATGTGAATGGAGTGTTGCTTCACTTCCAAAATGCTGTTTTTTCAGAGAAAATCACTTTCCTTTGAAAGTGCCTTAAGCTACGTACATGCATTCAACAGAAACTCACATGCATTTCTCTGAAAGAGAAGCAGTCTGTTCCAACACTTTAAGAAGCAGTCTGTTCCAACACTTTAATTCTCTGTGCGAAGTGAATGGAGTGTTGCTTCGCTTTCAAAATGCTCTCCTTTCAGATAAAATCACTTTACTTTGAAAGTGCCTTAAGCTACTTACAAGCATTAGAAAGAAACTCACATGCGTTTCTCTGAAAGAGAAGCAGTCTGATCCAAAACTTCAATTCACTGTGTGAAGTGAATGGAGTGTTGCTTCACTTTCCAAATGCTGTCCTTTCAGAGAAAATCACTTTCCTTTGAACGTGCCTTAAGCTACATACAAGCATTCACAAGAAACACTTATGCGTTTCTATGAAAGGGAAGCAGTCTCTTCCAACACTTCAATTCACTGCAAGAAGGGAATGGAGTGTTGCTTTACTTTCTAAATGCTGTCCTTTCAGAAAAAATCAATTCTGTTTGAAAGAGCTTGTAAGCTACTTACAAGCATTCACCAGAAACTCACATGCATTTCTCTGAAAGAGAAGCAGTCTGTTCCAACACTTCAATTCACTGTACGAAGGGAATGGAGTGTTGCTTCACTTTCTAAATGCTGTCCTTTCAGAGAAAATCACTTTCCTTTGAAAGTGCCATAAGCTACTTACAAGCATTCAACAAAAACTCACATGCATTTCTCTGAAAGAGAAGCAGTCTGTTCCAAAACTTAAATTCAGTGTGCGAAGTGAATGGAGTGTTGCTTCACTTTCTAAATGCTGTCCTTTCAGAGAAAATCACTTTCCTTTGAAAGTGCCTTAAGTTACTTGCAAGCATTAGGAAGAAACTCATATGCGTTTCTCTGAAAGAGAAGCAGTCTGTTTCAACACTTCAATTCTCTGTGCGAAGTGAATGAAGTGTTGCTTCACTTTCTAAATGCTGTCCTTTCTGAGAAAATCACTCTCTTTTTAAACTGCCTTAAGCTACTTACAAGCAATCACAAGAAACTCCCATGCGTTTCTATGAAAGAGAAGCAGTCTGTTCCAACACTTCAATTCTCTGTGAGAAATGAATGGAATGTTACTTCACTTTCTAAATGTTGTACTTTCAGAGAAAATCACTTTCCTTTGAAAGTGCCTTAAGCTACTTACAAGCATTCACCAGAAACTCACATGCATTTCTCTGAAAGAGAAGCAGTCTGTTCCAACACTTCAATTCACTGCACGAAGGGAATGGAGTGTTGCTTCACTTTCTAAATGCTGTCCTTTCAGAGAAAATCACTTTCCTTTGAAAGTGCCATAAGCTACTTACAAGCATTCAACAAAAACTCACATGCATTTCTCTGAAAGAGAAGCAGTCTGTTGCAACACTTCAATTCACTGTGCGAAGTTAATGGAGTGTTGCTTCACTTTCTAAATGCTGTCATTTTAGAGAAAATCACTTTCCTTTGAAAGTGCCTTAAACTACTTTCAAGCAATCACAATAAACTCACATGCGTTTCTCTGAAAGAGAAGCAGTCTCTTCCAACACTTCAATTCACTGTGCGAAGTGAATGGAGTGTTGCTTCACTTTCTAAATGCTGTCCTTTCAGAGAAACTCACTTTCCTTTGAAAGTGCCTGAAGCTACTTTCAAGCATTCAGAAGAAACACACATGCGTTTCTCTGAAATAGAAGCAGTCTGTTCCAACACTTCAATTCTCTGTGCGAAGTGAATGGAGTGTTGCGTCACTTTCTAAATGCTGTCCTTTCATAGAAAATCACTTTCCTTTGAACGTGCCTTAAGCTACTTACAAGCATTAGGATGAAACTCACATGCGTTTCTCTAAAGAGAAGCAGTCTGTTCCAACACTTCAATTCACTGTGCGTAGTGAATAGAGTGTTGCGTCACTTTCTAAATGCTGTACTTTCAGAGAAAATCACTTTCCTTTGAAAATGCCTTAAGCTACTTACAAGCATTAGGAAGAAACTCACATGCGTTTCTCTGAAAGAGAAGGAGTCTGTTCCAACACTTCAATTCAGTGTGCAAAGTGAATGGAGTGTTGCTTCACTTTCTAAATGCTGTCCTTTCCGTGAAAATCACTTTCATTTAAAAGAGCAATAAGCTACTTACAAGCATTCAACAGAAACTCACATGCATTTCTCTGAAAGAGAAGCAGTGTGTTCCAACACTTCAATTCACTGTGCAAAGTGAAAGGAGTGTTACTTCACTTTCTAAATTCTGTCCTTTCAGAGAAATTCACTTTCCTTTGAAAATGCCTTAAGCTACTTACAAGCATTAGGAAGAAACTCACATGCGTTTCTCTGAAAGAGAAGCAGTCTGTTCCAACACTTCAATTCACTGTGCGAAGTGAATGGAGTGTTGCGTCACTTTCTAAATGCTGTCCTTTCCGAGAAAATCACTTTCCTTTGAAAGAGCATTAAGCTACTTACAAGCATTCAACAGAAACTCATATGCATTTCTCTGAAAGAGAAGCAGTCTGTTCCAACATGTCAATTCAGTGCACGAAGTGAATGGAGTGTTGCTTCACTTTCTAAATGCTGTCCTTTCAGAGAAAATCACTTTCCTTTCAAAGTGCCTTAAGCTACTTACAAGCTTTCAACAGAAACTCACATGCATTTCTCTGAAAGAGAAGCGGTCTGTTCCAACACTTCAATTCACTGTGCGAAGTGAATGGAGTGTTGCTTCACTTTCTCAATGCTGTCCTTTCAGAGAAAATTACTTTCCTTTGAAATTGCCTTAAGCTACTTACAAGCATTAGGAAGAAACTCACATGAGTTTCTCTGAAAGAGAAGCAGTCTGTTCCAACACTTCAATTCACTGTGCGAAGTGAATGGAGTGATTCTTCACTTTATAAATGCTGTCCTTTCAGGGAAAAACACTTTCTTTTGAAAGAGCCTTTAGCTACTTGCAAGCATTCACAAGAAACACTAATGCGTTTCTATGAAAGAGAAGCACTCTGTTCCAACACTTCAATTCACTGCACGAAGGGAATGGAGTGTTGCTTCACTTTCTAAATGCTGTCCTTTCAGAGAAAATCACATTCCTTTGAAAGAGCCTTAAGCTACTTACAAGCATTCAACAGAAACTCACATGCATTTCTCTGAAAGTGAAGAAGTCTGTTCCAACACTTCCCTTCTCTGTGCGAAGTGAAGGGAGTGTTGCTTCACTTTCTAAATGCTGTCCTTTCAAAGAAAATCACTTTCCTTTGAAAGTGCCTTAAGCTACTTGCAAGCATTCAGAAGAAACAGTAATGCGTTTCTATGAAAGAGAAACATTCTGTTCCAACACTTCAATTCACTGCACGAAGTGAATGGAGTATTGCAACAATTTCTAAATGCTGTCTTTTCAGAGAAAATCGCTTTCCTTTGAATGAGTCTTGAGCTACTTACAAGCATTCACCAGAAACTCACATGCATTTCTCTGAAAGAGAAGCAGTCTGTTCCAACACTTCAATTCACTGTGCGAAGTGAATGGAGTGTTGCTTCACTTTCTAAATGCTGTTCTTTCAGAGAAACTCACTTTCCTTTGAAAGTGCCTTAAGCTACTTTCAACCATTCAGAAGAAACACACATGCATTTCTCTGAAAGAGAAGCCTTCTTTTCCAACACTTCAATTCACTGTGCGAAGTGAATGGAGTGTTGCTTCACTTTCTAAATGCTGTCCTTTCAGAGAAAATCACTTTACTTTGAAAGTGCCTCAAGCTACTTACAAGCATTAGGATGAAACTCACATGCGTTTCTCTAAAGAGAAGCAGTCTATTCCAACACTTCAATGCACTGTGCGAAGTGAATAGAGTGTTCCTTCACTTTCTAAATGCTGTACTTTCAGAGAAAATCACTTTTGTTTGAAAGTGCCTTAAGTTACTTTCAAGCGTTCAGAAGAAACTCACATGCGTTTCTCTGAAATAGAAGCAGTCTGTTCCAACACTTCAATTCACTGTGCGAAGTGAATGGAGTGTTGCTTGACTTTCTAAATGCTGTCCTTTCAGAGAAAATTACTTTCCTTTGAATGTGCCTTAAGCTACTTACAAGCATTCACAAGAAACACTAATGCGTTTCTATGAAAGAGAAGCACTCTGTTCCAACACTTCAATTCACTGCACGAAGGGAATGGAGTGTTGCTTCACTTTCTAAATGCTGTCCTTTCAGAGAAAATCACTTTCCTTTGAAAGAGCCTTAAGCTACTTACAAGCATTCAACAGAAACTCACATGTATTTCTTTGAAAGAGAAGCAGTCTCTTCCAAAACTTCAATTCAGTGTGCGAAGTGAATGGAGTGTTGCTTCCCTTTCTAAATGCTGTCCTTTCAGAGAAAATCACTTTCCTTTGAAAGTGAATTAAGCTACTTACAAGCATTCAACAGAAACTCACATGCATTTCTCTGAAACAGAAGAAGTCTGTTCCAACACTTCAATTCTCTGTGCGAAGTGAATGGAGTGTTGCTTCACTTTCTAAATGCTGTCCTTTCAAAGAAAATCACTTTCCTTTGAAAGTGCCTTAAGCAACTTGCAAGCATTCACAAGAAACACTTATGTGTTTCTATGAAAGAGAAGCGTTCTGTTCCAACACTTCAATTCACTGCACGAAGTGAATGGAGTGCTGCAACAATTTCTAAATGCTGTCCTTTCAGAGAAAATCACTTTCCATTGAATGAGCCTTGAGCTACTTACAAGCATTCACCAGAAACTCACATGCATTTCTCAGAAAGAGAAGCAGTGTGTTCCAACACTTCAATTCACTGTGCGAAGTGAATGGAGTATTGCTTCACTTTCTAAATGCTGTCCTTTCAGAGAAACTCACTTTCCTTTGAAAGTGCCTTAAGCTACTTTCAAGCATTCAGAAGAAACACACATGCGTTTCTCTGAAAGTGAAGCAGTCTGTTCCAACACTTCAATTCACTGTGCGAAGTGAATGGAGTGTTGCTTCACTTTCTAAATGCTGTCCTTTCATAGAAAATCACTTTCCTTTGAAAGTGCCTTAAGCTACTTACAAGCATTAGGATGAAACTCACATGTGTTTCTCTATAGAGAAGCAGTCTGTTCCAACACTTCAGTTCACTGTGCGAAGTGAATAGAGTGCTGTGTCACATTCTAAATGCTGTACTTTGAGAGAAAATCACTTTCCTTTGAAAATGCCTTAAGCTACTTACAAGCATTAGGAAGAAACTCACATGCGTTTCTCTGAAAGAGAAGGAGTCTGTTCCAACACTTCAATTCACTGTGCAAAGTGAATGGAGTGTTGTGTCACTTTCTAAATGCTGTCCTTTCCGAGAAAATCACTTTCCTTTGAAAGAGCATTAAGCTACTTACAAGCATTCAACAGAAACTCACATGCATTTCTCTGAAAGAGAAGCATTCTGTTCCAACACGTCAAATCTGTGCACGAAGGGAATGGAGTGTTGCTTCACTTTCTAATTGCTGTCCTTTCAGAGAAAATCACTTTCCTTTGAAAGTGCCTTAAGCTACTTACAAGCTTTCAACAGAAACTCACATGCATTTCTCTGAAAGAGAAGCGGTCGGTTCCAACACTTCAATTCACTGTGCGAAGTGAATGGAGTGTTGCTTCACTTTCTAAATTCTGTCATTTCAGAGAAAATCACTTTCCTTTGAAAGTGCCTTAAACTACTTTCAAGCATTCACGAAAAACTCACATGCGTTTCCCTGAAAGAGAAGCAGTCTGTTCCAACACATCAATTCACTGTGCGAAGTAAATGGAGTGTTGCTTCACTTTCTAAATGCTGTACTTTCAGAGAAAATCACTTTCCTTTGAAAGTGCCTTAAGCTACTTTCAAGCATTCAGAAGAAACACACATGCGTTTCTCTGAAAGAGAAGCAGTCTGTTCCAACACTTCAATTCACTTTGCGAAGTGAATGGATGTTACTTCACCTTTTAAATGCTTTACTTTCAGAGAAACTCACTTTCCTTTGAATGTGCCTTAAGCTACTTTCAAGCATTCAGAAGAAACACACATGCGTTTCTCTGAAATATAAGCAGTCTGTTCCAACACTTCAATTCACTGTGCGATGTGAATGGAGTGTTGCTTCACTTTCTCAATGCTGTCCTTTCAGAGAAAATTGCTTTCCTTTGAAAGTGGCTTAAGCTACTTTCAAGCATTCAGAAGAAACACACATGCGTTTCTCAGAAATAGAAGCAGTCTGTTCCAAAACTTCAATTCACTGTGCGAAGTAAATGGAGTGTTGCTTCACTTTCTAAATGCTGTCCTTTCAGAGAAAATTACTTTCCTTTGAAAGTGCCTTAAGCTACTTACAAGCATTAGGAAGAAACTCACATGCGTTTCTCTGAAAGAGAAGCAGTCTGTTCCTACACTTCAATTCACTGTGCGAAGTAAATAGAGTGTTGCTTCACTTTCTAAATGCTGTCCTTACAGGGAAAATCACTTTCCTTTGAAAGAGCCCTAAGCTACTTGCAAGCATTCACAAGAAACACTAATGCGTTTCTATGAAAGAGAAGCACTCTGTTCCAACACTTCAATTCACTGCACGAAGGGAATGGAGTGTTGCTTCACTTTCTAAATGCTGTCCTTTCAGAGAAAATCACTTTCCTTTGAAAAAGCCTTAAGCTACTTACAAGCATTCAACAGAAACTCACATGCATTTCTCTGAAACAGAAGCAGTCTCTTCCAACACTTCAATTCACTGTGCGAAGTAAATGGAGTGTTGCTTCACTTTCTAAATGCTGTCCTTTCAGAGAAAATCACTTTCCTTTGAAAGTGCCTTAAGGTACTTACAAGCATTAGGATGAAACTCACATGCGTTTCTCTGAAAGAGAAGCAGTGTGTCCAAAACTTCAATTCAGTGTGCGAAGTGAATGGAGTGTTGCTTCACTTTCTAAATGCTGTCCTTTCAGAGAAAATCACTTTCCTTTGAAACTGCCTTAATCTACTTACAAGCATTCGGAAGAAACTCACATCTGTTTCTCTGAAAGAGAAGGAGTCTGTTCCAACACTTCAATTCACTGTGCGAAATGAATGAAGTGTTGCTTCACTTTCTAAATGCTGTCCTTTCAGAGAAAATCACTTTCCTTTGAAAGTGCCTTAAGAAACTTTCAAGCATTCACAAGAAACTCACATGAATTTCTCTGAAAGAGAAGCCTTCCCTTCCAACACTTCAATTCAGTGTGCGAAGTGAATGGAGTGTTGCTTCACTTTCTAAATGCTGTCCTTTCAGAGAAAATCACTTTCCTTTGAAAGAGCCTTAAGCTACTTACAAGCATTCAACAGAAACTCACATGCGTTTCTCTGAAAGAGAATCAGTCTGTTCCAACACTTCAATTCACTGTGCGAAGTGAATGGAGTGTTGCTTCACTTTCTAAATGCTGTCCTTTCAGAGAAAATCACTTTCCTTTGAAAGTGCCTTAAGCTACTTACAAGCATTCAACAGAAACTCACATGCATTTCTCTGAAAGAGAAGCAGTCTGTTCCAACACTTCAATTCACTGTGCAAAGTGAATGGAGTGTTGCTTCACTTTCTAAATGCTGTTCTTTCAGAGAAAATCACTTTCCTTTGAAAGTGCCTTAAACTACTTTCAAGCATTCACAAAAAACTCACATGCGTTTCTCTGAAAGAGAAGCAATCTGTTCCAACAATTCAATTCACTGTGCGAAGTGAATGGAGTGTTTCTTCACTTTCTCAATGCTGTCCTTTCAGAGAAAATCACTTTCCTTTGAAAGAGCCTTAAGCTACTTACAAGCATTCAAGAGAAACTCACATGCATATCTCTGAAAGAGAAGCAGTCTGTTCCAACACTTCAATTCACTGTGCAAAGTGAATGGAGTGTTACTTCACTTTCTAAATTCTGTCCTTTCAGAGAAAATCACTTTCCTTTGAAAATGCCTTAAGCTACTTACAAGCATTAGGAAGAAACTCACATGCGTTTCTCTGAAAGAGAAGGAGTCTGTTCCAACACTTCAATTCACTGTGCGAAGTGAATGGAGTGTTGCGTCACTTTCTAAATGCTGTCCTTTCCGAGAAAATCACTTTCCTTTGAAAGAGCATTAAGCTACTTACAAGCATTCAAGAGAAACTCACATGCATTTCTCTGAAAGAGAAGCAGTCTGTTCCAACACGTCAATTCAGTGCACGAAGGGAATGGAGTGTTGCTTCACTTTCTAAATGCTGTCCTCTCAGAGAAAATCACTTTCCTTTGAAAGTGCCTTAAGCTACTTAAAAGCTTTCAACAGAAACTCACATGCATTTCTCTGAAAGAGAAGCGGTCTGTTCCAACACTTCAATTCACTGTGCAAAGTGAATGGAGTGTTGCTTCACTTTCTAAATTCTGTCCTTTCAGAGAAAATCACTTTCCTTTGAAAGTGCCTTAAACTACTTTCAAGCATTCACCAAAAACTCACATGCGTTTCCCTGAAAGAGAAGCAGTCTGTTCCAACACTTCAATTCACTGTGAGAAGTGAATGGAGTGTTGCTTCACTTTCTAAATTCTGTCCTTTCAGAGAAAATCACTTTCCTTTGAAAGTGCCTTAAGCTACTTTCAAGCATTCAGAAGAAACACACATGCGTTTCTCTGAAATAGAAGCAGTCTGTTCCAACACTTCAATTCACTGTGCGAAGTGAATGGAGTGTTGCTTCACTTTCTAAATGCTGTTCTTTCAGAGAAAATCACTTTCCTTTGAACGTGCCTTAAGCTACTTTCAAGCATTCAGAAGAAACACACATGCGTTTCTCTGAAATAGAAGAAGTCTGTTCCAACACTTCAATTCACTGTGCGAAGTGAATGGAGTGATTCTTCACTTTATAAATGCTGTCCTTTCAGAGAAAAACACTTTCTTTTGAAAGAGCCTTTAGCTACTTGCAAGCATTCACAAGAAACACTAATGCGTTTCTATGAAAGAGAAGCACTCTGATCCAACACTTCAATTCACTGCACGAAGGGAATGGAGTGTTGCTTCACTTTCTAAATGCTGTCCTTTCAGAGAAAATCACATTCCTTTGAAAGAGCCTTAAGCTACTTCCAAGCTTTCAACAGAAACTCACATGCATTTCTCTGAAAGTGAAGAAGTCTGTTCCAACACTTCACTTCTCTGTGCGAAGTGAATAGAGTGTTGCTTCACTTTCTAAATGCTGTCCTTTCAAAGAAAATCACTTTCCTTTGAAAGTGCCTTAAGCTACTTGCAAGCATTCAGAAGAAACACTAATGCGTTTCTATGAAAGAGAAGCATTCTGTTCCGACACTTCAATTCACTGTACGAAGTGAATGGAGTATTGCAACAATTTCTAAATGCTGTCTTTTCAGAGAAAATCACTTTCCTTTGAATGAGCCTTGAGCTACTTACAAGCATTCACCAGAAACTCACATGCATTTCTCTGAAAGAGAAGCAGTCTGTTCCAACACTTCAATTCACTGTGCGAAGTGAATGGAGTGTTGCTTCACTTTCTAAATGCTGTTCTTTCAGAGAAACTCACTTTCCTTTGAAAGTGCCTTAAGCTACTTTCAAGCATTCAGAAGAAACACACATGCATTTATCTGAAAGAGAAGCAGTCTGTTCCAACACGTCAATTCAGTGCACGAAGGGAATGGAGTGTTGCTTCACTTTCTAAATGCTGTTCTTTCAGAGAAAATCACTTTCCTTTGAAAGTGCCTTAAACTACTTTCAAGCATTCACAAAAAACTCACATGCGTTTCTCTGAAAGAGAAGCAATCTGTTCCAACAATTCAATTCACTGTGCGAAGTGAATGGAGTGTTTCTTCACTTTCTCAATGCTGTCCTTTCAGAGAAAATCACTTTCCTTTGAAAGAGCCTTAAGCTACTTACAAGCATTCAAGAGAAACTCACATGCATATCTCTGAAAGAGAAGCAGTCTGTTCCAACACTTCAATTCACTGTGCAAAGTGAATGGAGTGTTACTTCACTTTCTAAATTCTGTCCTTTCAGAGAAAATCACTTTCCTTTGAAAATGCCTTAAGCTACTTACAAGCATTAGGAAGAAACTCACATGCGTTTCTCTGAAAGAGAAGGAGTCTGTTCCAACACTTCAATTCACTGTGCGAAGTGAATGGAGTGTTGCGTCACTTTCTAAATGCTGTCCTTTCCGAGAAAATCACTTTCCTTTGAAAGAGCATTAAGCTACTTACAAGCATTCAAGAGAAACTCACATGCATTTCTCTGAAAGAGAAGCAGTCTGTTCCAACACGTCAATTCAGTGCACGAAGGGAATGGAGTGTTGCTTCACTTTCTAAATGCTGTCCTCTCAGAGAAAATCACTTTCCTTTGAAAGTGCCTTAAGCTACTTAAAAGCTTTCAACAGAAACTCACATGCATTTCTCTGAAAGAGAAGCGGTCTGTTCCAACACTTCAATTCACTGTGCAAAGTGAATGGAGTGTTGCTTCACTTTCTAAATTCTGTCCTTTCAGAGAAAATCACTTTCCTTTGAAAGTGCCTTAAACTACTTTCAAGCATTCACCAAAAACTCACATGCGTTTCCCTGAAAGAGAAGCAGTCTGTTCCAACACTTCAATTCACTGTGAGAAGTGAATGGAGTGTTGCTTCACTTTCTAAATTCTGTCCTTTCAGAGAAAATCACTTTCCTTTGAAAGTGCCTTAAGCTACTTTCAAGCATTCAGAAGAAACACACATGCGTTTCTCTGAAATAGAAGCAGTCTGTTCCAACACTTCAATTCACTGTGCGAAGTGAATGGAGTGTTGCTTCACTTTCTAAATGCTGTTCTTTCAGAGAAAATCACTTTCCTTTGAACGTGCCTTAAGCTACTTTCAAGCATTCAGAAGAAACACACATGCGTTTCTCTGAAATAGAAGAAGTCTGTTCCAACACTTCAATTCACTGTGCGAAGTGAATGGAGTGATTCTTCACTTTATAAATGCTGTCCTTTCAGAGAAAAACACTTTCTTTTGAAAGAGCCTTTAGCTACTTGCAAGCATTCACAAGAAACACTAATGCGTTTCTATGAAAGAGAAGCACTCTGATCCAACACTTCAATTCACTGCACGAAGGGAATGGAGTGTTGCTTCACTTTCTAAATGCTGTCCTTTCAGAGAAAATCACATTCCTTTGAAAGAGCCTTAAGCTACTTCCAAGCTTTCAACAGAAACTCACATGCATTTCTCTGAAAGTGAAGAAGTCTGTTCCAACACTTCACTTCTCTGTGCGAAGTGAATAGAGTGTTGCTTCACTTTCTAAATGCTGTCCTTTCAAAGAAAATCACTTTCCTTTGAAAGTGCCTTAAGCTACTTGCAAGCATTCAGAAGAAACACTAATGCGTTTCTATGAAAGAGAAGCATTCTGTTCCGACACTTCAATTCACTGTACGAAGTGAATGGAGTATTGCAACAATTTCTAAATGCTGTCTTTTCAGAGAAAATCACTTTCCTTTGAATGAGCCTTGAGCTACTTACAAGCATTCACCAGAAACTCACATGCATTTCTCTGAAAGAGAAGCAGTCTGTTCCAACACTTCAATTCACTGTGCGAAGTGAATGGAGTGTTGCTTCACTTTCTAAATGCTGTTCTTTCAGAGAAACTCACTTTCCTTTGAAAGTGCCTTAAGCTACTTTCAAGCATTCAGAAGAAACACACATGCATTTATCTGAAAGAGAAGCAGTCTGTTCCAACACGTCAATTCAGTGCACGAAGGGAATGGAGTGTTGCTTCACTTTCTAAATGCTGTCCTTTCAGAGAAAATCACTTTACTTTGAAAGTGCCTCAAGCTACTTACAAGCATTAGGATGAAACTCACATGCGTTTCTCTAAAGAGAAGCAGTCTGTTCCAACACTTCAATTCACTGTGCGAAGTGAATAGAGTGTTGCTTCACTTTCTAAATGCTGTACTTTCAGAGAAAATCACTTTACTTTGAAAGTGCCTCAAGCTACTTACAAGCATTAGGATGAAACTCACATGCGTTTCTCTAAAGAGAAGCAGTCTGTTCCAACACTTCAATTCACTGTGCGAAGTGAATGGAGTGTTGCTTCACTTTCTCAATGCTGTCCTTTCAGAGAAAATCACTTTCCTTTGAAAGTGCCTTAAGCTACTTACAAGCATTCAACAGAAACTCACATGCATTTCTCTGAAAGAGAAGCAGTCTGTTCCAACACTTCACTTCACTGTGCGAAGTGAATGGAGTGTTGCTTCACTTTCTAAATGCTTTCCTTTCAGAGAAAATCACTTTCCTTTGAAAGTGCCTTAAGCAACTTGCAAGCATTCACAAGAAACACTAATGCGTTTCTACGAAAGAGAAGCACTCTGTTCCAACACTTCAATTCACTGTGCGAAGTGATTGGAGTGTTGCTTCACTTTCCAAATTCTGTCCTTTCAGAGAAAATCACTTTCCTTTCAAAGTGCCTTAAGTTACTTCCAAGCGTTCACAGAAACTCACATGCGTTTCACTGAAAGAGAAGCATTCTGTTCAAACACTTCAATTCACTGTGCAAAGTGAATGGAGTGTTGCTTCACTTTCGAAATGCTGTCCTTTCAGAGAAAATCACTTTCCTTTGAAAGTGCCTTAAGCTACTTTCAAGCATTCACAAAAAACTCACATGCGTGTCTCTGAAAGAGAAGCTGTCTGTTCCAACACTTCAATTCACTGTGCGAAGTGAAAGGAGTGGTGCTTCACTTCCTAAATGCTATTCTTTCAGAGAAAATCACTTTCCTTTGAAAGAGCCTTAAGCTACTTACAAGCATTCAACAGAAACTCACATGCGTTTCTCTGAAAGAGAATCAGTCTGTTCCAACAATTCAAGTCACTGTGCGAAGTGAATGGAGCGTTGGTTCACTTTTTAAATTTTGTCCTTTTAGAGACAATCACTTTCCTTTGAAAGTGCCTTAAACTAATTTCAAGCATTCACAAAAAGCTCACATGCGTTTCTCTGAAAGAGAATTAATCTGTTCCAACCCTTCAATTCACTGTGCGAAGTGAATGGAGTGTTTCTTCACTTTCTCAATGCTGTCCTTTCAGAGAAAATCACTTTCCTTTGAAAGAGCCTTAAGCTACTTACAAGCATTCAACAGAAACTCACATGTATTTCTCTGAAAGAGAAGCACTCTGTTCCAACACTTCAATTCACTGCACGAAGGGAATGGAGTGTTGCTTCACTTTCTAAATGCTGTCCTTTCAGAGAAAATCACATTCCTTTGAAAGAGCCTTAAGCAACTTACAAGCATTCAACAGAAACTCACATGCATTTCTCTGAAAGTGAAGAAGTCTGTTCCAACACTTCACTTCTCTGTGCGAAGTGAATGGAGTGTTGCTTCACTTTCTAAATGCTGTCCTTTCAGAGAAAATCACTTTCCTTTGAAAGTGCCTTAAGCTACTTGCAAGCATTCACAAGAAACTCACATGCGTTTCCCTGAAAGAGAAGCAGTCTGTTCCAACACTTCAATTCACTGTGCGAAGTGAATGGAGTGTTGCTTCACTTTCTAAATTTTGTCCTTTCAGAGAAAATCACTTTACTTTGAAAGTGCCTTAAGCTACTTTCAAGCATTAAGAAGAAACACACATGCGTTTCTCTGAAATAGAAGCAGTCTGTTCCAACACTTCAATTCACTGTGCGAAGTGAATGGAATGTTACTTCACTTTCTAAATGCTGTACTTTCAGAGAAACTCACTTTCCTTTGAAAGTGCCTTAAGCTACTTTCAAGCATTCAGAAGAAACACACATGCGTTTCTCTGATACAGAAGCAGTCTGTTCCAACACTTCAATTCTCTGTGCGAAGTGAATGGAGTGTTGCTTCACTTTCTAAATGCTGTCCTTTCAGAGAAAATCACTTTCCTTTGAAAGTGCCTTAAGCTACTTTCAAGCATTAAGAAGAAACACACATGCTTTTTTCTGAAATAGAAGCAGTCTGTTCCAACACTTCAATTCACTGTGCGAAGTGAATGGAGTGTTGCTTCACTTTCTAAATGCTGTCCTTTCAGAGAAAATCACTTTCCTTTGAACGTGCCTTAAGCTACTTACAAGCATTAGGATGAAACTCACATGTGTTTCTCTAAAGAGAAGCAGTCTGTTCCAACACTTCAATTCACTATGCGTAGTGAATAGAGTGTTGCGTCACTTTCTAAATGCTGTACTTTCAGAGAAAATCACTTTCCTTTGAAAATGCCTCAAGCTACTTACAAGCATTAGGAAGAAACTCACATGCGTTTCTCTGAAAGAGAAGGAGTCTGTTCCAACACTTCAATTCACTGTGCAAAGTGAATGGAGTGTTGCTTCACTTTCTAAATGCCATCCTTTCCGTGAAAATCACTTTCCTTTAAAAGAGCCTTAAGCTACTGACAAGCATTCAACAGAAACTCACATGCGTTTCCCTGAAAGAGAAGCAGTCTGTTCCAACACTTCAATTCACTGTGCGAAGTGAATGGAGTGTTGCTTCACTTTCAAAATGCTGTCCTTTCAGAGAAAATCACTTTCCTTTGAAAGTGCCTTAAACTACTTTCAAGCATTCACAAAAAACTCACATGCGTTTCTCTGAAAGAGAAGAAATCTGTTCCAACACTTCAATTCACTGTGCGAAGTTAATGGAGTGTTGCTTCACTTTCTCAATGCTGTCCTTTCAGAGAAAATCACTTTACTTTGAAAGTGCCTCAAGCTACTTACAAGCATTAGGATGAAACTCACATGCATTTCTCTAAAGAGAAGCAGTCTGTTCCAACACTTCAATTCACTGTGCGAAGTGAATGGAGTGTTGCTTCACATTCTAAATGCTGTTCTTTCAGAGAAACTCACTTTCCTTTGAAAGTGCCTTAAGCTACTTTCAAGCATTCAGAAGAAACACACATGCATTTCTCTGAAAGAGAAGCCTTCTTTTCCAACACTTCAATTCACTGTGCGAAGTGAATGGAGTGTTGCTTCACTTTCTAAATGCTGTCCTTTCAGAGAAAATCACTTTACTTTGAAAGTGCCTCAAGCTACTTACAAGCTTTAGGATGAAACTCACATGCGTTTCTCTAAAGAGAAGCAGTCTGTTCCAACACTTCAATTCACTGTGAGAAGTGAATAGAGTGTTGCTTCACTTTCTAAATGCTGTACTTTCAGAGAAAATCACTTTTGTTTGAAAGTGCCTTAAGCAACTTTCAAGCATTCACAAGAAACTCAAATGTGTTTCTCTGAAAGAGAAGCCTTCTCTTCCAACACTTCAATTCACTGTGCGAAGTGAATGGAGTGTTGCTTGACTTTCTAAATGCTGTCCTTTCAGAGAAAATCACTTTCCTTTGAAAGTGCCTTAAGCTACTTACAAGCATTCAACAGAAACTCACATGCATTTCTCTGAAAGAGAAGCAGTCTGTTCCAACACTTCAATTCACTGTGCGAAGTGAATGGAGTGTTGCTTCACTTTCTAAATGCTTTCCTTTCAGAGAAAATCACTTTCCTTTGAAAGTGCCTTAAGCAACTTGCAAGCATTCACAAGAAACACTAATGCGTTTCTACGAAAGAGAAGCACTCTGTTCCAACACTTCAATTCACTGTGCGAAGTGAATGGAGTGTTGCTTCACTTTCTAAATTCTGTCCTTTCAGAGAAAATCACTTTCCTTTGAAAGTGCCTTAAACTACTTTCAAGCATTCACGAAAAACTCACATGCGTTTCCCTGAAAGAGAAGCAGTCTGTTCCAACACATCAATTCACTGTGCGAAGTAAATGGAGTGTTGCTTCACTTTCTAAATGCTGTACTTTCAGAGAAAATCACTTTCCTTTGAAAGTGCCTTAAGCTACTTTCAAGCATTCAGAAGAAACACACATGCGTTTCTCTGAAAGAGAAGCAGTCTGTTCCAACACTTCAATTCACTTTGCGAAGTGAATGGATGTTACTTCACCTTTTAAATGCTTTACTTTCAGAGAAACTCACTTTCCTTTGAATGTGCCTTAAGCTACTTTCAAGCATTCAGAAGAAACACACATGCGTTTCTCTGAAATATAAGCAGTCTGTTCCAACACTTCAATTCACTGTGCGATGTGAATGGAGTGTTGCTTCACTTTCTCAATGCTGTCCTTTCAGAGAAAATTGCTTTCCTTTGAAAGTGGCTTAAGCTACTTTCAAGCATTCAGAAGAAACACACATGCGTTTCTCAGAAATAGAAGCAGTCTGTTCCAAAACTTCAATTCACTGTGCGAAGTAAATGGAGTGTTGCTTCACTTTCTAAATGCTGTCCTTTCAGAGAAAATTACTTTCCTTTGAAAGTGCCTTAAGCTACTTACAAGCATTAGGAAGAAACTCACATGCGTTTCTCTGAAAGAGAAGCAGTCTGTTCCTACACTTCAATTCACTGTGCGAAGTAAATAGAGTGTTGCTTCACTTTCTAAATGCTGTCCTTACAGGGAAAATCACTTTCCTTTGAAAGAGCCTTAAGCTACTTGCAAGCATTCACAAGAAACACTAATGCGTTTCTATGAAAGAGAAGCACTCTGTTCCAACACTTCAATTCACTGCACGAAGGGAATGGAGTGTTGCTTCACTTTCTAAATGCTGTCCTTTCAGAGAAAATCACTTTCCTTTGAAAAAGCCTTAAGCTACTTACAAGCATTCAACAGAAACTCACATGCATTTCTCTGAAACAGAAGCAGTCTCTTCCAACACTTCAATTCACTGTGCGAAGTAAATGGAGTGTTGCTTCACTTTCTAAATGCTGTCCTTTCAGAGAAAATCACTTTCCTTTGAAAGTGCCTTAAGGTACTTACAAGCATTAGGATGAAACTCACATGCGTTTCTCTGAAAGAGAAGCAGTGTGTCCAAAACTTCAATTCAGTGTGCGAAGTGAATGGAGTGTTGCTTCACTTTCTAAATGCTGTCCTTTCAGAGAAAATCACTTTCCTTTGAAACTGCCTTAATCTACTTACAAGCATTCGGAAGAAACTCACATCTGTTTCTCTGAAAGAGAAGGAGTCTGTTCCAACACTTCAATTCACTGTGCGAAATGAATGAAGTGTTGCTTCACTTTCTAAATGCTGTCCTTTCAGAGAAAATCACTTTCCTTTGAAAGTGCCTTAAGAAACTTTCAAGCATTCACAAGAAACTCACATGAATTTCTCTGAAAGAGAAGCCTTCCCTTCCAACACTTCAATTCAGTGTGCGAAGTGAATGGAGTGTTGCTTCACTTTCTAAATGCTGTCCTTTCAGAGAAAATCACTTTCCTTTGAAAGAGCCTTAAGCTACTTACAAGCATTCAACAGAAACTCACATGCGTTTCTCTGAAAGAGAATCAGTCTGTTCCAACACTTCAATTCCCTGTGCGAAGTGAATGGAGTGTTGCTTCACTTTCTAAATGCTGTCCTTTCAGAGAAAATCACTTTCCTTTGAAAGTGCCTTAAGCTACTTACAAGCATTCAACAGAAACTCACATGCATTTCTCTGAAAGAGAAGCAGTCTGTTCCAACACTTCAATTCACTGTGCAAAGTGAATGGAGTGTTGCTTCACTTTCTAAATGCTGTCCTTTCAGAGAAAATCACTTTCCTTTGAAAGTGCCTTAAACTACTTTCAAGCATTCACAAAAAACTCACATGCGTTTCTCTGAAAGAGAAGCAATCTGTTCCAACAATTCAATTCACTGTGCGAAGTGAATGGAGTGTTTCTTCACTTTCTCAATGCTGTCCTTTCAGAGAAAATCACTTTCCTTTGAAAGAGCCTTAAGCTACTTACAAGCATTCAAGAGAAACTCACATGCATATCTCTGAAAGAGAAGCAGTCTGTTCCAACACTTCAATTCACTGTGCAAAGTGAATGGAGTGTTACTTCACTTTCTAAATTCTGTCCTTTCAGAGAAAATCACTTTCCTTTGAAAATGCCTTAAGCTACTTACAAGCATTAGGAAGAAACTCACATGCGTTTCTCTGAAAGAGAAGGAGTCTGTTCCAACACTTCAATTCACTGTGCGAAGTGAATGGAGTGTTGCGTCACTTTCTAAATGCTGTCCTTTCCGAGAAAATCACTTTCCTTTGAAAGAGCATTAAGCTACTTACAAGCATTCAAGAGAAACTCACATGCATTTCTCTGAAAGAGAAGCAGTCTGTTCCAACACGTCAATTCAGTGCACGAAGGGAATGGAGTGTTGCTTCACTTTCTAAATGCTGTCCTCTCAGAGAAAATCACTTTCCTTTGAAAGTGCCTTAAGCTACTTAAAAGCTTTCAACAGAAACTCACATGCATTTCTCTGAAAGAGAAGCGGTCTGTTCCAACACTTCAATTCACTGTGCAAAGTGAATGGAGTGTTGCTTCACTTTCTAAATTCTGTCCTTTCAGAGAAAATCACTTTCCTTTGAAAGTGCCTTAAACTACTTTCAAGCATTCACCAAAAACTCACATGCGTTTCCCTGAAAGAGAAGCAGTCTGTTCCAACACTTCAATTCACTGTGAGAAGTGAATGGAGTGTTGCTTCACTTTCTAAATTCTGTCCTTTCAGAGAAAATCACTTTCCTTTGAAAGTGCCTTAAGCTACTTTCAAGCATTCAGAAGAAACACACATGCGTTTCTCTGAAATAGAAGCAGTCTGTTCCAACACTTCAATTCACTGTGCGAAGTGAATGGAGTGTTGCTTCACTTTCTAAATGCTGTTCTTTCAGAGAAAATCACTTTCCTTTGAACGTGCCTTAAGCTACTTTCAAGCATTCAGAAGAAACACACATGCGTTTCTCTGAAATAGAAGAAGTCTGTTCCAACACTTCAATTCACTGTGCGAAGTGAATGGAGTGATTCTTCACTTTATAAATGCTGTCCTTTCAGAGAAAAACACTTTCTTTTGAAAGAGCCTTTAGCTACTTGCAAGCATTCACAAGAAACACTAATGCGTTTCTATGAAAGAGAAGCACTCTGATCCAACACTTCAATTCACTGCACGAAGGGAATGGAGTGTTGCTTCACTTTCTAAATGCTGTCCTTTCAGAGAAAATCACATTCCTTTGAAAGAGCCTTAAGCTACTTCCAAGCTTTCAACAGAAACTCACATGCATTTCTCTGAAAGTGAAGAAGTCTGTTCCAACACTTCACTTCTCTGTGCGAAGTGAATAGAGTGTTGCTTCACTTTCTAAATGCTGTCCTTTCAAAGAAAATCACTTTCCTTTGAAAGTGCCTTAAGCTACTTGCAAGCATTCAGAAGAAACACTAATGCGTTTCTATGAAAGAGAAGCATTCTGTTCCGACACTTCAATTCACTGTACGAAGTGAATGGAGTATTGCAACAATTTCTAAATGCTGTCTTTTCAGAGAAAATCACTTTCCTTTGAATGAGCCTTGAGCTACTTACAAGCATTCACCAGAAACTCACATGCATTTCTCTGAAAGAGAAGCAGTCTGTTCCAACACTTCAATTCACTGTGCGAAGTGAATGGAGTGTTGCTTCACTTTCTAAATGCTGTTCTTTCAGAGAAACTCACTTTCCTTTGAAAGTGCCTTAAGCTACTTTCAAGCATTCAGAAGAAACACACATGCATTTATCTGAAAGAGAAGCAGTCTGTTCCAACACGTCAATTCAGTGCACGAAGGGAATGGAGTGTTGCTTCACTTTCTAAATGCTGTCCTTTCAGAGAAAATCACTTTACTTTGAAAGTGCCTCAAGCTACTTACAAGCATTAGGATGAAACTCACATGCGTTTCTCTAAAGAGAAGCAGTCTGTTCCAACACTTCAATTCAGTGTGCGAAGTGAATAGAGTGTTGCTTCACTTTCTAAATGCTGTACTTTCAGAGAAAATCACTTTACTTTGAAAGTGCCTCAAGCTACTTACAAGCATTAGGATGAAACTCACATGCGTTTCTCTAAAGAGAAGCAGTCTGTTCCAACACTTCAATTCACTGTGCGAAGTGAATGGAGTGTTGCTTCACTTTCTCAATGCTGTCCTTTCAGAGAAAATCACTTTCCTTTGAAAGTGCCTTAAGCTACTTACAAGCATTCAACAGAAACTCACATGCATTTCTCTGAAAGAGAAGCAGTCTGTTCCAACACTTCACTTCACTGTGCGAAGTGAATGGAGTGTTGCTTCACTTTCTAAATGCTTTCCTTTCAGAGAAAATCACTTTCCTTTGAAAGTGCCTTAAGCAACTTGCAAGCATTCACAAGAAACACTAATGCGTTTCTACGAAAGAGAAGCACTCTGTTCAACACTTCAATTCACTGTGCGAAGTGATTGGAGTGTTGCTTCACTTTCTAAATTCTGTCCTTTCAGAGAAAATCACTTTCCTTTCAAAGTGCCTTAAGTTACTTTCAAGCGTTCACAGAAACTCACATGCGTTTCACTGAAAGAGAAGCATTCTGTTCAAACACTTCAATTCACTGTGCAAAGTGAATGGAGTGTTGCTTCACTTTCGAAATGCTGTCCTTTCAGAGAAAATTACTTTCCTTTGAAAGTGCCTTAAGCTACTTTCAAGCATTCACAAAAAACTCACATGCGTTTCTCTGAAAGAGAAGCAGTCTGTTCCAACACTTCAATTCACTGTGCGAAGTGAATGGAGTGGTGCTTCACTTCCTAAATGCTATTCTTTCAGAGAAAATCACTTTCCTTTGAAAGAGCCTTAAGCTACTTACAAGCATTCAACAGAAACTCACATGCGTTTCTCTGAAAGAGAAGCAGTCTGTTCCAACACTTCAATTCACTGTGCGAAGTGAATGGAGTGTTGGTTCACTTTCTAAATTTTGTCCTTTTAGAGACAATCACTTTCCTTTGAAAGTGCCTTAAACTAATTTCAAGCATTCACAAAAAGCTCACATGCGTTTCTCTGAAAGAGAATTAATCTGTTCCAACACTTCAATTCACTGTGCGAAGTGAATGGAGTGTTTCTTCACTTTCTCAATGCTGTCCTTTCAGAGAAAATCACTTTCCTTTGAAAGTGCCTTAAGCTACTTACAAGCATTCAACAGAAACTCACATGTATTTCTCTGAAAGAGAAGCACTCTGTTCCAACACTTCAATTCACTGCACGAAGGGAATGGAGTGTTGCTTCACTTTCTAAATGCTGTCCTTTCAGAGAAAATCACATTCCTTTGAAAGAGCCTTAAGCTACTTACAAGCATTCAACAGAAACTCACATGCATTTCTCTGAAAGTGAAGAAGTCTGTTCCAACACTTCACTTCTCTGTGCGAAGTGAATGGAGTGTTGCTTCACTTTCTAAATGCTGTCCTTTCAGAGAAAATCACTTTCCTTTGAAAGTGCCTTAAGCTACTTGCAAGCATTCACAAGAAACTCACATGCGTTTCCCTGAAAGAGAAGCAGTCTGTTCCAACACTTCAATTCACTGTGCGAAGTGAATGGAGTGTTGCTTCACTTTCTAAATTTTGTCCTTTCAGAGAAAATCACTTTACTTTGAAAGTGCCTTAAGCTACTTTCAAGCATTAAGAAGAAACACACATGCGTTTCTCTGAAATAGAAGCAGTCTGTTCCAACACTTCAATTCACTGTGCGAAGTGAATGGAGTGTTGCTTCACTTTCTAAATGCTGTCCTTTCAGAGAAAATCACTTTCCTTTGAACGTGCCTTAAGCTACTTACAAGCATTAGGATGAAACTCACATGTGTTTCTCTAAAGAGAAGCAGTCTGTTCCAACACTTCAATTCACTATGCGTAGTGAATAGAGTGTTGCGTCACTTTCTAAATGCTGTACTTTCAGAGAAAATCACTTTCCTTTGAAAATGCCTCAAGCTACTTACAAGCATTAGGAAGAAACTCACATGCGTTTCTCTGAAAGAGAAGGAGTCTGTTCCAACACTTCAATTCACTGTGCAAAGTGAATGGAGTGTTGCTTCACTTTCTAAATGCCATCCTTTCCGTGAAAATCACTTTCCTTTAAAAGAGCCTTAAGCTACTGACAAGCATTCAACAGAAACTCACATGCGTTTCCCTGAAAGAGAAGCAGTCTGTTCCAACACTTCAATTCACTGTGCGAAGTGAATGGAGTGTTGCTTCACTTTCAAAATGCTGTCCTTTCAGAGAAAATCACTTTCCTTTGAAAGTGCCTTAAACTACTTTCAAGCATTCACAAAAAACTCACATGCGTTTCTCTGAAAGAGAAGAAATCTGTTCCAACACTTCAATTCACTGTGCGAAGTTAATGGAGTGTTGCTTCACTTTCTCAATGCTGTCCTTTCAGAGAAAATCACTTTACTTTGAAAGTGCCTCAAGCTACTTACAAGCATTAGGATGAAACTCACATGCATTTCTCTAAAGAGAAGCAGTCTGTTCCAACACTTCAATTCACTGTGCGAAGTGAATGGAGTGTTGCTTCACATTCTAAATGCTGTTCTTTCAGAGAAACTCACTTTCCTTTGAAAGTGCCTTAAGCTACTTTCAAGCATTCAGAAGAAACACACATGCATTTCTCTGAAAGAGAAGCCTTCTTTTCCAACACTTCAATTCACTGTGCGAAGTGAATGGAGTGTTGCTTCACTTTCTAAATGCTGTCCTTTCAGAGAAAATCACTTTACTTTGAAAGTGCCTCAAGCTACTTACAAGCATTAGGATGAAACTCACATGCGTTTCTCTAAAGAGAAGCAGTCTGTTCCAACACTTCAATTCACTGTGAGAAGTGAATAGAGTGTTGCTTCACTTTCTAAATGCTGTACTTTCAGAGAAAATCACTTTTGTTTGAAAGTGCCTTAAGCAACTTTCAAGCATTCACAAGAAACTCAAATGTGTTTCTCTGAAAGAGAAGCCTTCTCTTCCAACACTTCAATTCACTGTGCGAAGTGAATGGAGTGTTGCTTGACTTTCTAAATGCTGTCCTTTCAGAGAAAATCACTTTCCTTTGAAAGTGCCTTAAGCTACTTACAAGCATTCAACAGAAACTCACATGCATTTCTCTGAAAGAGAAGCAGTCTGTTCCAACACTTCAATTCACTGTGCGAAGTGAATGGAGTGTTGCTTCACTTTCTAAATGCTTTCCTTTCAGAGAAAATCACTTTCCTTTGAAAGTGCCTTAAGCAACTTGCAAGCATTCACAAGAAACACTAATGCGTTTCTACGAAAGAGAAGCATTCTGTTCAAACACTTCAATTCACTGTGCAAAGTGAATGGAGTGTTGCTTCACTTTCGAAATGCTGTCCTTTCAGAGAAAATCACTTTCCTTTGAAAGTGCCTTAAGCTACTTTCAAGCATTCACAAAAAACTCACATGCGTGTCTCTGAAAGAGAAGCTGTCTGTTCCAACACTTCAATTCACTGTGCGAAGTGAATGGAGTGGTGCTTCACTTCCTAAATGCTATTCTTTCAGAGAAAATCACTTTCCTTTGAAAGAGCCTTAAGCTACTTACAAGCATTCAACAGAAACTCACATGCGTTTCTCTGAAAGAGAATCAGTCTGTTCCAACATTTCAAGTCACTGTGCGAAGTGAATGGAGCGTTGGTTCACTTTTTAAATTTTGTCCTTTTAGAGACAATCACTTTCCTTTGAAAGTGCCTTAAACTAATTTCAAGCATTCACAAAAAGCTCACATGCGTTTCTCTGAAAGAGAATTAATCTGTTCCAACACTTCAATTCACTGTGCGAAGTGAATGGAGTGTTTCTTCACTTTCTCAATGCTGTCCTTTCAGAGAAAATCACTTTCCTTTGAAAGAGCCTTAAGCTACTTACAAGCATTCAACAGAAACTCACATGTATTTCTCTGAAAGAGAAGCACTCTGTTCCAACACTTCAATTCACTGCACGAAGGGAATGGAGTGTTGCTTCACTTTCTAAATGCTGTCCTTTCAGAGAAAATCACATTCCTTTGAAAGAGCCTTAAGCAACTTACAAGCATTCAACAGAAACTCACATGCATTTCTCTGAAAGTGAAGAAGTCTGTTCCAACACTTCACTTCTCTGTGCGAAGTGAATGGAGTGTTGCTTCACTTTCTAAATGCTGTCCTTTCAGAGAAAATCACTTTCCTTTGAAAGTGCCTTAAGCTACTTGCAAGCATTCACAAGAAACTCACATGCGTTTCCCTGAAAGAGAAGCAGTCTGTTCCAACACTTCAATTCACTGTGCGAAGTGAATGGAGTGTTGCTTCACTTTCTAAATTTTGTCCTTTCAGAGAAAATCACTTTACTTTGAAAGTGCCTTAAGCTACTTTCAAGCATTAAGAAGAAACACACATGCGTTTCTCTGAAATAGAAGCAGTCTGTTCCAACACTTCAATTCACTGTGCGAAGTGAATGGAATGTTACTTCACTTTCTAAATGCTGTACTTTCAGAGAAACTCACTTTCCTTTGAAAGTGCCTTAAGCTACTTTCAAGCATTCAGAAGAAACACACATGCGTTTCTCTGATATAGAAGCAGTCTGTTCCAACACTTCAATTCTCTGTGCGAAGTGAATGGAGTGTTGCTTCACTTTCTAAATGCTGTCCTTTCAGAGAAAATCACTTTCCTTTGAACGTGCCTTAAGCTACTTACAAGCATTAGGATGAAACTCACATGTGTTTCTCTAAAGAGAAGCAGTCTGTTCCAACACTTCAATTCACTATGCGTAGTGAATAGAGTGTTGCGTCACTTTCTAAATGCTGTACTTTCAGAGAAAATCACTTTCCTTTGAAAATGCCTCAAGCTACTTACAAGCATTAGGAAGAAACTCACATGCGTTTCTCTGAAAGAGAAGGAGTCTGTTCCAACACTTCAATTCACTGTGCAAAGTGAATGGAGTGTTGCTTCACTTTCTAAATGCTGTCCTTTCCGTGAAAATCACTTTCCTTTAAAAGAGCCTTAAGCTACTGACAAGCATTCAACAGAAACTCACATGCGTTTCCCTGAAAGAGAAGCAGTCTGTTCCAACACTTCAATTCACTGTGCGAAGTGAATGGAGTGTTGCTTCACTTTCAAAATGCTGTCCTTTCAGAGAAAATCACTTTCCTTTGAAAGTGCCTTAAACTACTTTCAAGCATTCACAAAAAACTCACATGCGTTTCTCTGAAAGAGAAGAAATCTGTTCCAACACTTCAATTCACTGTGCGAAGTTAATGGAGTGTTGCTTCACTTTCTCAATGCTGTCCTTTCAGAGAAAATCACTTTACTTTGAAAGTGCCTCAAGCTACTTACAAGCATTAGGATGAAACTCACATGCATTTCTCTAAAGAGAAGCAGTCTGTTCCAACACTTCAATTCACTGTGCGAAGTGAATGGAGTGTTGCTTCACATTCTAAATGCTGTTCTTTCAGAGAAACTCACTTTCCTTTGAAAGTGCCTTAAGCTACTTTCAAGCATTCACAAAAAACTCACATGCGTGTCTCTGAAAGAGAAGCAGTCTGTTCCAACACTTCAATTCACTGTGCGAAGTGAATGGAGTGGTGCTTCACTTCCTAAATGCTATTCTTTCGGAGAAAATCACTTTCCTTTGAAAGAGCCTTAAGCTACTTACAAGCATTCAACAGAAACTCACATGCGTTTCTCTGAAATAGAAGCAGTCTGTTCCAACACTTCAATTCACTGTGCGAAGTGAATGGAGTGATTCTTCACTTTATAAATGCTGTCCTTTCAGAGAAAAACACTTTCTTTTGAAAGAGCCTTTAGCTACTTGCAAGCATTCACAAGAAACACTAATGCGTTTCTATGAAAGAGAAGCACTCTGATCCAACACTTCAATTCACTGCACGAAGGGAATGGAGTGTTGCTTCACTTTCTAAATGCTGTCCTTTCAGAGAAAATCACATTCCTTTGAAAGAGCCTTAAGCTACTTCCAAGCTTTCAACAGAAACTCACATGCATTTCTCTGAAAGTGAAGAAGTCTGTTCCAACACTTCACTTCTCTGTGCGAAGTGAATAGAGTGTTGCTTCACTTTCTAAATGCTGTTCTTTCAAAGAAAATCACTTTCCTTTGAAAGTGCCTTAAGCTACTTGCAAGCATTCAGAAGAAACTCTAATGCGTTTCTATGAAAGAGAAGCATTCTGTTCCGACACTTCAATTCACTGTACGAAGTGAATGGAGTATTGCAACAATTTCTAAATGCTGTCTTTTCAGAGAAAATCACTTTCCTTTGAATGAGCCTTGAGCTACTTACAAGCATTCACCAGAAACTCACATGCATTTCTCTGAAAGAGAAGCAGTCTGTTCCAACACTTCAATTCACTGTGCGAAGTGAATGGAGTGTTGCTTCACTTTCTAAATGCTGTTCTTTCAGAGAAACTCACTTTCCTTTGAAAGTGCCTTAAGCTACTTTCAAGCATTCAGAAGAAACACACATGCATTTATCTGAAAGAGAAGCCTTCTTTTCCAACACTTCAATTCACTGTGCGAAGTGAATGGAGTGTTGCTTCACTTTCTAAATGCTGTCCTTTCAGAGAAAATCACTTTACTTTGAAAGTGCCTCAAGCTACTTACAAGCATTAGGATGAAACTCACATGCGTTTCTCTAAAGAGAAGCAGTCTGTTCCAACACTTCAATTCACTGTGCGAAGTGAATAGAGTGTTGCTTCACTTTCTAAATGCTGTACTTTCAGAGAAAATCACTTTTGTTTGAAAGTGCCTTAAGCAACTTTCAAGCATTCACAAGAAACTCAAATGTGTTTCTCTGAAAGAGAAGCCTTCTCTTCCAACACTTCAATTCACTGTGCGAAGTGAATGGAGTGTTGCTTCACTTTCTAAATGCTGTCCTTTCAGAGAAAATCACTTTCCTTTGAAAGTGCCTTAAGCTACTTACAAGCATTCAACAGAAACTCACATGCATTTCTCTGAAAGAGAAGCAGTCTGTTCCAACACTTCAATTCACTGTGCGAAGTGAATGGAGTGTTGCTTCACTTTCTAAATGCTTTCCTTTCAGAGAAAATCACTTTCCTTTGAAAGTGCCTTAAGCAACTTGCAAGCATTCACAAGAAACACTAATGCGTTTCTACGAAAGAGAAGCACTCTGTTCCAACACTTCAATTCACTGTGCGAAGTGATTGGAGTGTTGCTTCACTTTCCAAATTCTGTCCTTTCAGAGAAAATCACTTTCCTTTCAAAGTGCCTTAAGTTACTTCCAAGCGTTCACAGAAACTCACATGCGTTTCACTGAAAGAGAAGCATTCTGTTCAAACACTTCAATTCACTGTGCAAAGTGAATGGAGTGTTGCTTCACTTTCGAAATGCTGTCCTTTCAGAGAAAATCACTTTCCTTTGAAAGTGCCTTAAGCTACTTTCAAGCATTCACAAAAAACTCACATGCGTGTCTCTGAAAGAGAAGCAGTCTGTTCCAACACTTCAATTCACTGTGCGAAGTGAATGGAGTGGTGCTTCACTTCCTAAATGCTATTCTTTCGGAGAAAATCACTTTCCTTTGAAAGAGCCTTAAGCTACTTACAAGCATTCAACAGAAACTCACATGCGTTTCTCTGAAAGAGAATCAGTCTGTTCCAACAATTCAAGTCACTGTGCGAAGTGAATGGAGCGTTGGTTCACTTTTTAAATTTTGTCCTTTTAGAGACAATCACTTTCCTTTGAAAGTGCCTTAAACTAATTTCAAGCATTCACAAAAAGCTCACATGCGTTTCTCTGAAAGAGAATTAATCTGTTCCAACACTTCAATTCACTGTGCGAAGTGAATGGAGTGTTTCTTCACTTTCTCAATGCTGTCCTTTCAGAGAAAATCACTTTCCTTTGAAAGAGCCTTAAGCTACTTACAAGCATTCAACAGAAACTCACATGTATTTCTCTGAAAGAGAAGCACTCTGTTCCAACACTTCAATTCACTGCACGAAGGGAATGGAGTGTTGCTTCACTTTCTAAATGCTGTCCTTTCAGAGAAAATCACATTCCTTTGAAAGAGCTTTAAGCTACTTACAAGCATTCGACAGAAACTCACATGCATTTCTCTGAAAGTGAAGAAGTCTGTTCCAACACTTCACTTCTCTGTGCGAAGTGAATGGAGTGTTGCTTCACTTTCTAAATGCTGTCCTTTCAGAGAAAATCACTTTCCTTTGAAAGTGTCTTAAGCAACTTGCAAGCATTCACAAGAAACTCACATGCGTTTCCCTGAAAGAGAAGCAGTCTGTTCCAACACTTCAATTCACTGTGAGAAGTGAATGGAGTGTTGCTTCACTTTCTAAATTCTGTCCTTTCAGAGAAAATCACTTTCCTTTGAAAGTGCCTTAAGCTACTTTCAAGCATTCAGAAGAAACACACATGCGTTTCTCTGAAATAGAAGCAGTCTGTTCCAACACTTCAATTCACTGTGCGAAGTGAATGGAGTGTTGCTTCACTTTCTAAATGCTGTTCTTTCAGAGAAAATCACTTTCCTTTGAACGTGCCTTAAGCTACTTTCAAGCATTCAGAAGAAACACACATGCGTTTCTCTGAAATAGAAGCAGTCTGTTCCAACACTTCAATTCACTGTGCGAAGTGAATGGAGTGATTCTTCACTTTATAAATGCTGTCCTTTCAGAGAAAAACACTTTCTTTTGAAAGAGCCTTTAGCTACTTGCAAGCATTCACAAGAAACACTAATGCGTTTCTATGAAAGAGAAGCACTCTGATCCAACACTTCAATTCACTGCACGAAGGGAATGGAGTGTTGCTTCACTTTCTAAATGCTGTCCTTTCAGAGAAAATCACATTCCTTTGAAAGAGCCTTAAGCTACTTCCAAGCTTTCAACAGAAACTCACATGCATTTCTCTGAAAGTGAAGAAGTCTGTTCCAACACTTCACTTCTCTGTGCGAAGTGAATAGAGTGTTGCTTCACTTTCTAAATGCTGTTCTTTCAAAGAAAATCACTTTCCTTTGAAAGTGCCTTAAGCTACTTGCAAGCATTCAGAAGAAACTCTAATGCGTTTCTATGAAAGAGAAGCATTCTGTTCCGACACTTCAATTCACTGTACGAAGTGAATGGAGTATTGCAACAATTTCTAAATGCTGTCTTTTCAGAGAAAATCACTTTCCTTTGAATGAGCCTTGAGCTACTTACAAGCATTCACCAGAAACTCACATGCATTTCTCTGAAAGAGAAGCAGTCTGTTCCAACACTTCAATTCACTGTGCGAAGTGAATGGAGTGTTGCTTCACTTTCTAAATGCTGTTCTTTCAGAGAAACTCACTTTCCTTTGAAAGTGCCTTAAGCTACTTTCAAGCATTCAGAAGAAACACACATGCATTTATCTGAAAGAGAAGCCTTCTTTTCCAACACTTCAATTCACTGTGCGAAGTGAATGGAGTGTTGCTTCACTTTCTAAATGCTGTCTTTTCAGAGAAAATCACTTTACTTTGAAAGTGCCTCAAGCTACTTACAAGCATTAGGATGAAACTCACATGCGTTTCTCTAAAGAGAAGCAGTCTGTTCCAACACTTCAATTCACTGTGCGAAGTGAATAGAGTGTTGCTTCACTTTCTAAATGCTGTACTTTCAGAGAAAATCACTTTTGTTTGAAAGTGCCTTAAGCAACTTTCAAGCATTCACAAGAAACTCAAATGTGTTTCTCTGAAAGAGAAGCCTTCTCTTCCAACACTTCAATTCACTGTGCGAAGTGAATGGAGTATTGCTTCACTTTCTAAATGCTGTCCTTTCAGAGAAAATCACTTTCCTTTGAAAGTGCCTTAAGCTACTTACAAGCATTCAACAGAAACTCACATGCATTTCTCTGAAAGAGAAGCAGTCTGTTCCAACACTTCAATTCACTGTGCGAAGTGAATGGAGTGTTGCTTCACTTTCTAAATGCTTTCCTTTCAGAGAAAATCACTTTCCTTTGAAAGTGCCTTAAGCAACTTGCAAGCATTCACAAGAAACACTAATGCGTTTCTACGAAAGAGAAGCACTCTGTTCCAACACTTCAATTCACTGTGCGAAGTGATTGGAGTGTTGCTTCACTTTCCAAATTCTGTCCTTTCAGAGAAAATCACTTTCCTTTCAAAGTGCCTTAAGTTACTTCCAAGCGTTCACAGAAACTCACATGCGTTTCACTGAAAGAGAAGCATTCTGTTCAAACACTTCAATTCACTGTGCAAAGTGAATGGAGTGTTGCTTCACTTTCGAAATGCTGTCCTTTCAGAGAAAATCACTTTCCTTTGAAAGTGCCTTAAGCTACTTTCAAGCATTCACAAAAAACTCACATGCGTGTCTCTGAAAGAGAAGCAGTCTGTTCCAACACTTCAATTCACTGTGCGAAGTGAATGGAGTGGTGCTTCACTTCCTAAATGCTATTCTTTCAGAGAAAATCACTTTCCTTTGAAAGAGCCTTAAGCTACTTACAAGCATTCAACAGAAACTCACATGCGTTTCTCTGAAAGAGAATCAGTCTGTTCCAACAATTCAAGTCACTGTGCGAAGTGAATGGAGCGTTGGTTCACTTTTTAAATTTTGTCCTTTTAGAGACAAACACTTTCCTTTGAAAGTGCCTTAAACTAATTTCAAGCATTCACAAAAAGCTCACATGCGTTTCTCTGAAAGAGAATTAATCTGTTCCAACACTTCAATTCACTGTGCGAAGTGAATGGAGTGTTTCTTCACTTTCTCAATGCTGTCCTTTCAGAGAAAATCACTTTCCTTTGAAAGAGCCTTAAGCTACTTACAAGCATTCAACAGAAACTCACATGTATTTCTCTGAAAGAGAAGCACTCTGTTCCAACACTTCAATTCACTGCACGAAGGGAATGGAGTGTTGCTTCACTTTCTAAATGCTGTCCTTTCAGAGAAAATCACATTCCTTTGAAAGAGCTTTAAGCTACTTACAAGCATTCAACAGAAACTCACATGCATTTCTCTGAAAGTGAAGAAGTCTGTTCCAACACTTCACTTCTCTGTGCGAAGTGAATGGAGTGTTGCTTCACTTTCTAAATGCTGTCCTTTCAGAGAAAATCACTTTCCTTTGAAAGTGCCTTAAGCAACTTGCAAGCATTCACAAGAAACTCACATGCGTTTCCCTGAAAGAGAAGCAGTCTGTTCCAACACTTCAATTCACTGTGCGAAGTGAATGGAGTGTTGCTTCACTTTCTAAATTTTGTCCTTTCAGAGAAAATCACTTAACTTTGAAAGTGCCTTAAGCTACTTTCAAGCATTCAGAAGAAACACACATGCGTTTCTCTGAAATAGAAGCAGTCTGTTCCAACACTTCAATTCACTGTGCGAAGTGAATGGAGTGTTGCTTCACTTTCTAAATGCTGTTCTTTCAGAGAAAATCACTTTCCTTTGAACGTGCCTTAAGCTACTTTCAAGCATTCAGAAGAAACACACATGCGTTTCTCTGAAATAGAAGCAGTCTGTTCCAACACTTCAATTCACTGTGCGAAGTGAATGGAGTGATTCTTCACTTTATAAATGCTGTCCTTTCAGAGAAAAACACTTTCTTTTGAAAGAGCCTTTAGCTACTTGCAAGCATTCACAAGAAACACTAATGCGTTTCTATGAAAGAGAAGCACTCTGATCCAACACTTCAATTCACTGCACGAAGGGAATGGAGTGTTGCTTCACTTTCTAAATGCTGTCCTTTCAGAGAAAATCACATTCCTTTGAAAGAGCCTTAAGCTACTTCCAAGCTTTCAACAGAAACTCACATGCATTTCTCTGAAAGTGAAGAAGTCTGTTCCAACACTTCACTTCTCTGTGCGAAGTGAATAGAGTGTTGCTTCACTTTCTAAATGCTGTTCTTTCAAAGAAAATCACTTTCCTTTGAAAGTGCCTTAAGCTACTTGCAAGCATTCAGAAGAAACTCTAATGCGTTTCTATGAAAGAGAAGCATTCTGTTCCGACACTTCAATTCACTGTACGAAGTGAATGGAGTATTGCAACAATTTCTAAATGCTGTCTTTTCAGAGAAAATCACTTTCCTTTGAATGAGCCTTGAGCTACTTACAAGCATTCACCAGAAACTCACATGCATTTCTCTGAAAGAGAAGCAGTCTGTTCCAACACTTCAATTCACTGTACGAAGTGAATGGAGTGTTGCTTCACTTTCTAAATGCTGTTCTTTCAGAGAAACTCACTTTCCTTTGAAAGTGCCTTAAGCTACTTTCAAGCATTCAGAAGAAACACACATGCATTTATCTGAAAGAGAAGCCTTCTTTTCCAACACTTCAATTCACTGTGCGAAGTGAATGGAGTGTTGCTTCACTTTCTAAATGCTGTCCTTTCAGAGAAAATCACTTTACTTTGAAAGTGCCTCAAGCTACTTACAAGCATTAGGATGAAACTCACATGCGTTTCTCTAAAGAGAAGCAGTCTGTTCCAACACTTCAATTCACTGTGCGAAGTGAATAGAGTGTTGCTTCACTTTCTAAATGCTGTATTTTCAGAGAAAATCACTTTTGTTTGAAAGTGCCTTAAGCAACTTTCAAGCATTCACAAGAAACTCAAATGTGTTTCTCTGAAAGAGAAGCCTTCTCTTCCAACACTTCAATTCACTGTGCGAAGTGAATGGAGTGTTGCTTCACTTTCTAAATGCTGTCCTTTCAGAGAAAATCACTTTCCTTTGAAAGTGCCTTAAGCTACTTACAAGCATTCAACAGAAACTCACATGCATTTCTCTGAAAGAGAAGCAGTCTGTTCCAACACTTCAATTCACTGTGCGAAGTGAATGGAGTGTTGCTTCACTTTCTAAATGCTTTCCTTTCAGAGAAAATCACTTTCCTTTGAAAGTGCCTTAAGCAACTTGCAAGCATTCACAAGAAACACTAATGCGTTTCTACGAAAGAGAAGCACTCTGTTCCAACACTTCAATTCACTGTGCGAAGTGATTGGAGTGTTGCTTCACTTTCCAAATTCTGTCCTTTCAGAGAAAATCACTTTCCTTTCAAAGTGCCTTAAGTTACTTCCAAGCGTTCACAGAAACTCACATGCGTTTCACTGAAAGAGAAGCATTCTGTTCAAACACTTCAATTCACTGTGCAAAGTGAATGGAGTGTTGCTTCACTTTCGAAATGCTGTCCTTTCAGAGAAAATCACTTTCCTTTGAAAGTGCCTTAAGCTACTTTCAAGCATTCACAAAAAACTCACATGCGTGTCTCTGAAAGAGAAGCAGTCTGTTCCAACACTTCAATTCACTGTGCGAAGTGAATGGAGTGGTGCTTCACTTCCTAAATGCTATTCTTTCAGAGAAAATCACTTTCCTTTGAAAGAGCCTTAAGCTACTTACAAGCATTCAACAGAAACTCACATGCGTTTCTCTGAAAGAGAATCAGTCTGTTCCAACAATTCAAGTCACTGTGCGAAGTGAATGGAGCGTTGGTTCACTTTTTAAATTTTGTCCTTTTAGAGACAATCACTTTCCTTTGAAAGTGCCTTAAACTAATTTCAAGCATTCACAAAAAGCTCACATGCGTTTCTCTGAAAGAGAATTAATCTGTTCCAACACTTCAATTCACTGTGCGAAGTGAATGGAGTGTTTCTTCACTTTCTCAATGCTGTTCTTTCAGAGAAAATCACTTTCCTTTGAAAGAGCCTTAAGCTACTTACAAGCATTCAACAGAAACTCACATGTATTTCTCTGAAAGAGAAGCACTCTGTTCCAACACTTCAATTCACTGCACGAAGGGAATGGAGTGTTGCTTCACTTTCTAAATGCTGTCCTTTCAGAGAAAATCACATTCCTTTGAAAGAGCTTTAAGCTACTTACAAGCATTCAACAGAAACTCACATGCATTTCTCTGAAAGTGAAGAAGTCTGTTCCAACACTTCACTTCTCTGTGCGAAGTGAATGGAGTGTTGCTTCACTTTCTAAATGCTGTCCTTTCAGAGAAAATCACTTTCCTTTGAAAGTGCCTTAAGCAACTTGCAAGCATTCACAAGAAACTCACATGCGTTTCCCTGAAAGAGAAGCAGTCTGTTCCAACACTTCAATTCACTGTGCGAAGTGAATGGAGTGTTGCTTCACTTTCTAAATTTTGTCCTTTCAGAGAAAATCACTTAACTTTGAAAGTGCCTTAAGCTACTTTCAAGCATTCAGAAGAAACACACATGCGTTTCTCTGAAATAGAAGCAGTCTGTTCCAACACTTCAATTCACTGTGCGAAGTGAATGGAATGTTACTTCACTTTCTAAATGCTGTACTTTCAGAGAAACTCACTTTCCTTTGAAAGTGCCTTAAGCTACTTTCAAGCATTCAGAAGAAACACACATGCGTTTCTCTGAAATAGAAGCAGTCTGTTCCAACACTTCAATTCTCTGTGCGAAGTGAATGGAGTGTTGCTTCACTTTCTAAATGCTGTCCTTTCAGAGAAAATCACTTTCCTTTGAACGTGCCTTAAGCTACTTACAAGCATTAGGATGAAACTCACATGTGTTTCTCTAAAGAGAAGCAGTCTGTTCCAACACTTCAATTCACTGTGCGTAGTGAATAGAGTGTTGCGTCACTTTCTAAATGCTGTACTTTCAGAGAAAATCACTTTCCTTTGAAAATGCCTTAAGCTACTTACAAGCATTAGGAAGAAACTCACATGCGTTTCTCTGAAAAAGAAGGAGTCTGTTCCTACACTTCAATTCACTGTGCAAAGTGAATGGAGTGTTGCTTCACTTTCTAAATGCTGTCCTTTCAGAGAAAATCACTTTCCTTTGAAAGTGCCTTAAACTACTTTCAAGTATTCACAAAAAACTCACATGCGTTTCTCTGAAAGAGAAGAAATCTGTTCCAACACTTCAATTCACTGTGCCAAGTGAATGGAGTGTTGCTTCACCTTCTCAATGCTGTCCTTTCAGAGAAAATCACTTTCCTTTGAAAGAGCCTTAAGCTACTTACAAGCATTCAACAGAAACTCACATGCATTTCTCTGAAAGAGAAGCAGTCTGTTCAAACACTTCAATTCACTGTGCAAAGTGAAAGGAGTGTTACTTCACTTTCTAAGTTCTGTCCTTTCAGAGAAAATCACTTTCCTTTGAAAATGCCTTAATCTACTTACAAGCATTAGGAAGAAACTCACATGCGTTTCTCTAAAGAGAAGCAGTCTGTTCCAACACTTCAATTCACTGTGCGAAGTGAATAAAGTGTTGCTTCACTTTCTAAATGCTGTACTTTCAGAGAAAATCACTTTTGTTTGAAAGTGCCTTAAGCAACTTTCAAGCATTCACAAGAAACTCACATGTGTTTCTCTGAAAGAGAAGCCTTCTCTTCCAACACTTCAATTCACTGTGCGAAGTGAATGGAGTGTTGCTTCACTTTCTAAATGCTGTCCTTTCAGAGAAAATCACTTTCCTTTGAAAGTGCCTTAAGCTACTTACAAGCATTCAACAGAAACTCACATGCATTTCTCTGAAAGAGAAGCAGTCTGTTCCAACACTTCAATTCACTGTGCGAAGTGAATGGAGTGTTGCTTCACTTTCTAAATGCTGTCCTTTCAGATAAATAACAATCCTTTGAAAGTGCCTTAAGCAACTTGCAAGCATTCACAAGAAACACTAATGCGTTTCTTCGAAAGAGAAGCACTCTGTTCCAACACTTCAATTCACTGTGCGAAGTGATTGGAGTGTTGCTTCACCTTCTAAATTCTGTCCTTTCAGAGAAAATCACTTTCCTTTCAACGTGCCTTAAGTTACTTTCAAGCGTTCACAGAAACTCACATGCGTTTCACTGAAAGAGAAGCATTCTGTTCAAACACTTCAATTCACTGTGCAAAGTGAATGGAGTGTTGCTTCACTTTCGAAATGCTGTCCTTTCAGAGAAAATCACTTTCCTTTGAAAGTGCCTTAAGCTACTTTCAAGCATTCACAAAAAACTCACATGCGTGTCTCTGAAAGAGAAGCAGTCTGTTCCAACACTTCAATTTACTGTGCGAAGTGAATGGAGTGGTGCTTCACTTCCTAAATGCTATTCTTTCAGAGAAAATCACTTTCCTTTGAAAGAGCCTTAAGCTACTTACAAGCATTCAACAGAAACTCACATGCGTTTCTCTGAAAGAGAATCAGTCTGTTCCAACACTTCAATTCACTGTGCGAAGTGAATGGAGTGTTGGTTCAGTTTCTAAATTTTGTCCTTTTAGAGACAATCACTTTCCTTTGAAAGTGCCTTAAACTAATTTCAAGCATTCACAAAAAGCTCACATGCGTTTCTCTGAAAGAGAATTAATCTGTTCCAACACTTCAATTCACTGTGCGAAGTGAATGGAGTGTTTCTTCACTTTCTCAATGCTGTCCTTTCAGAGAAAATCACTTTCCTTTGAAAGAGCCTTAAGCTACTTACAAGCATTCAACAGAAACTCACATGCATTTCTCTGAAAGAGAAGCACTCTGTTCCAACACGTCAATTCACTGCACGAAGGGAATGGAGTGTTGCTTCACTTTCTAAATGCTGTCCTTTCAGAGAAAATCACATTCCTTTGAAAGAGCCTTAAGCTACTTACAAGCATTCAACAGAAACTCACATGCATTTCTCTGAAAGTGAAGAACTCTGTTCCAACACTTCACTTCTCTGTGCGAAGTGAATGGAGTGTTGCTTCACTTTCTAAATGCTGTCCTTTCAGAGAAAATCACTTTCCTTTGAAAGTGCCTTAAGCTACTTGCAAGCATTCACAAGAAACTCACATGCGTTTCCCTGAAAGAGAAGCAGTCTGTTCCAACACTTCAATTCACTGTGTGAAGTGAATGGAGTGTTGCTTCACTTTCTAAATTTTGTCCTTTCAGAGAAAATCACTTTACTTTGAAAGTGCCTTAAGCTACTTTCAAGCATTCAGAAGAAACACACATGCGTTTCTCTGAAATAGAAGCAGTCTGTTCCAACACTTCAATTCACTGTGCGAAGTGAATGGAATGTTACTTCACTTTCTAAATGCTGTACTTTCAGAGAAACTCACTTTCCTTTGAAAGTGCCTTAAGCTACTTTCAAGCATTCAGAAGAAACACACAGGCGTTTCTCTGAAATAGAAGCAGTCTGTTCCAACACTTCAATTCTCTGTGCGAAGTGAATGGAGTGTTGCTTCACTTTCTAAATGCTGTCCTTTCATAGAAAATCACTTTCCTTTGAACGTGCCTTAAGCTACTTACAAGCATTAAGATGAAACTCACATGTGTTTCTCTAAAGAGAAACAGTCTGTTCCAACACTTCAATTCACTGTGCGTAGTGAATAGAGTGTTGCGTCACTTTCAAAATGCTGTACTTTCAGAGAAAATCACTTTCTTTGAAAGTGTCTTAAACTACTGTCAAGCATTCACAAAAAACTCACATGCGTTTCTCTGAAAGAGAAGAAATCTGTTCCAGCACTTCAATTCACTGTGTGAAGTCAATGGAGTGTTGCTTCACTTTCTCAATGCTGTCCTTTCAGAGAAAATCACTTTCCTTTGAAAGAGCCTTAAGCTACTTACAAGCATTCAACAGAAACTCACATGCATTTCTCTGAAAGAGAAGCAGTCTGTTCCAACACTTCAATTCACTGTGCAAAGTGAAAGGAGTGTTATTTCACTTTCTAAATTCTGTCCTTTCAGAGAAAATCACTTTCCTTTGAAAATGCCTTAAGCTACTTACAAGCATTAGGAAGAAACTCACATGCGTTTCTCTAAAGAGAAGCAGTCTGTTCCAACACTTCAATTCACTGTGCGAAGTGAATAGAGGGTTGCTTCACTTTCTAAATGCTGTACTTTCAGAGAAAATCACTTTTGTTTGAAAGTGCCTTAAGCAACTTTCAAGCATTCACAAGAAACTCACATGTGTTTCTCTGAAAGAGAAGCCTTCTATTCCAACACTTCAATTCACTGTGCGAAGTGAATGGAGTGTTGCTTCACTTTCTAAATGCTGTCCTTTCAGAGAAAATCACTTTCCTTTCAAAGTGCCTTAAGCTACTTACAAGCATTCAACAGAAACTCACATGCATTTCTCTGAAAGAGAAGCAGTCTGTTCCAACACTTCAATTCACTGTGCGAAGTGAATGGAGTGTTGCTTCACTTTCTAAATGCTTTCCTTTCAGAGAAAATCACTTTCCTTTGAAAGTGCCATAAGCAACTTGCAAGCATTCACAAGAAACACTAATGCGTTTCTACGAAAGAGAAGCACTCTGTTCCAACACTTCAATTCACTGTGCGAAGTGATTGGAGTGTTGCTTCACTTTCTAAATTCTGTCCTTTCAGAGAAAATCACTTTCCTTTCAAAGTGCCTTAAGTTACTTTCAAGCGTTCACAGAAACTCACATGCGTTTCACTGAAAGAGAAGCATTCTGTTCAAACACTTCAATTCACTGTGCAAAATGAATGGAGTGTTGCTTCACTTTCGAAATGCTGTCCTTTCAGAGAAAATCACTTTCCTTTGAAAGTGCCTTAAGCTGCTTTCAAGCATTCACAAAAAACTCACATGCGTGTCTCTGAAAGAGAAGCAGTCTGTTCAAACACTTCAATTCACTGTGCGAAGTGAATGGAGTGGTGCTTCACTTCCTTAATGCTATTCTTTCAGAGAAAATCACTTTCCTTTGAAAGAGCCTTAAGCTACTTACAAGCATTCAACAGAAACTCACATGCGTTTCTCTGAAAGAGAATCAGTCTGTTCCAACACTTCAATTCACTGTGCGAAGTGAATGGAGTGTTGGTTCACTTTCTAAATTTTGTCCTTTTAGAGACAATCACTTTCCTTTGAAAGTGCCTTAAACTAATTTCAAGCATTCACAAAAAGCTCACATGCGTTTCTCTGAAAGAGAATTAATCTGTTCCAACACTTCAATTCACTGTGCGAAGTGAATGGAGTGTTTCTTCACTTTCTCAATGCTGTCCTTTCAGAGAAAATCACATTCCTTTGAAAGAGCCTTAAGCTACTTACAAGCATTCAACAGAAACTCACATGCATTTCTCTGAAAGAGAAGCACTCTGTTCCAACACTTCAATTCACTGCACGAAGGGAATGGAGTGTTGCTTCACTTTCTAAATGCTGTCCTTTCAGAGAAAATCACATTCCTTTGAAAGAGCCTTAAGCTACTTACAAGCATTCAACAGAAACTCACATGCATTTCTCTGAAAGTGAAGAACTCTGTTCCAACACTTCACTTCTCTGTGCGAAGTGAATGGAGTGTTGCTTCACTTTCTAAATGCTGTCCTTTCAGAGAAAATCACTTTCCTTTGAAAGTGCCTTAAGCTACTTGCAAGCATTCACAAGAAACTCACATGCGTTTCCCTGAAAGAGAAGCAGTCTGTTCCAACACTTCAATTCACTGTGCGAAGTGAATGGAGTGTTGCTTCACTTTCTAAATTTTGTCCTTTCAGAGAAAATCACTTTACTTTGAAAGTGCCTTAAGCTACTTTCAAGCATTCAGAAGAAACACACATGCGTTTCTCTGAAATAGAAGCAGTCTGTTCCAACACTTCAATTCACTGTGCGAAGTGAATGGAATGTTACTTCACTTTCTAAATGCTGTACTTTCAGAGAAACTCACTTTCCTTTGAAAGTGCCTTAAGCTACTTTCAAGCATTCAGAAGAAACACACATGCGTTTCTCTGAAATAGAAGCAGTCTGTTCCAACACTTCAATTCTCTGTGCGAAGTGAATGGAGTGTTGCTTCACTTTCTAAATGCTGTCCTTTCATAGAAAATCACTTTCCTTTGAACGTGCCTTAAGCTACTTACAAGCATTAGGATGAAACTCACATGTGTTTCTCTAAAGAGAAGCAGTCTGTTCCAACACTTCAATTCACTGTGCGTAGTGAATAGAGTGTTGCGTCACTTTCTAAATGCTGTACTTTCAGAGAAAATCACTTTACTTTGAAAGTGCCTCAAGCTACTTACAAGCATTAGGATGAAACTCACATGCGTTTCTCTAAAGAGAAGCAGTCTGTTCCAACACTTCAATTCACTGTGCGAAGTGAATAGAGTGTTGCTTCACTTTCTAAATGCTGTACTTTCAGAGAAAATCACTTTTGTTTGAAAGTGCCTTAAGCAACTTTCAAGCATTCACAAGAAACTCACATGTGTTTCTCTGAAAGAGAAGCCTTCTCTTCCAACACTTCAATTCACTGTGCGAAGTGAATGGAGTGTTGCTTCACTTTCTAAATGCTGTCCTTTCAGAGAAAATCACTTTCCTTTCAAAGTGCCTTAAGCTACTTACAAGCATTCAACAGAAACTCACATGCATTTCTCTGAAAGAGAAGCAGTCTGTTCCAACACTTCAATTCACTGTGCGAAGTGAATGGAGTGTTGCTTCACTTTCTAAATGCTTTCCTTTCAGAGAAAATCACTTTCCTTTGAAAGTGCCATAAGCAACTTGCAAGCATTCACAAGAAACACTAATGCGTTTCTACGAAAGAGAAGCACTCTGTTCCAACACTTCAATTCACTGTGCGAAGTGATTGGAGTGTTGCTTCACTTTCTAAATTCTGTCCTTTCAGAGAAAATCACTTTCCTTTCAAAGTGCCTTAAGTTACTTTCAAGCGTTCACAGAAACTCACATGCGTTTCACTGAAAGAGAAGCATTCTGTTCAAACACTTCAATTCACTGTGCAAAATGAATGGAGTGTTGCTTCACTTTCGAAATGCTGTCCTTTCAGAGAAAATCACTTTCCTTTGAAAGTGCCTTAAGCTGCTTTCAAGCATTCACAAAAAACTCACATGCGTGTCTCTGAAAGAGAAGCAGTCTGTTCAAACACTTCAATTCACTGTGCGAAGTGAATGGAGTGGTGCTTCACTTCCTTAATGCTATTCTTTCAGAGAAAATCACTTTCCTTTGAAAGAGCCTTAAGCTACTTACAAGCATTCAACAGAAACTCACATGCGTTTCTCTGAAAGAGAATCAGTCTGTTCCAACACTTCAATTCACTGTGCGAAGTGAATGGAGTGTTGGTTCACTTTCTAAATTTTGTCCTTTTCGAGACAATCACTTTCCTTTGAAAGTGCCTTAAACTAATTTCAAGCATTCACAAAAAGCTCACATGCGTTTCTCTGAAAGAGAATTAATCTGTTCCAACACTTCAATTCACTGTGCGAAGTGAATGGAGTGTTTCTTCACTTTCTCAATGCTGTCCTTTCAGAGAAAATCACATTCCTTTGAAAGAGCCTTAAGCTACTTACAAGCATTCAACAGAAACTCACATGCATTTCTCTGAAAGAGAAGCACTCTGTTCCAACACTTCAATTCACTGCACGAAGGGAATGGAGTGTTGCTTCACTTTCTAAATGCTGTCCTTTCAGAGAAAATCACATTCCTTTGAAAGAGCCTTAAGCTACTTACAAGCATTCAACAGAAACTCACATGCATTTCTCTGAAAGTGAAGAACTCTGTTCCAACACTTCAATTCACTGTGCGAAGTGAATGGAGTGTTGCTTCACTTTCTAAATTTTGTCCTTTCAGAGAAAATCACTTTACTTTGAAAGTGCCTTAAGCTACTTTCAAGCATTCAGAAGAAACACACATGCGTTTCTCTGAAATAGAAGCAGTCTGTTCCAACACTTCAATTCACTGTGCGAAGTGAATGGAATGTTACTTCACTTTCTAAATGCTGTACTTTCAGAGAAACTCACTTTCCTTTGAAAGTGCCTTAAGCTACTTTCAAGCATTCAGAAGAAACACACATGCGTTTCTCTGAAATAGAAGCAGTCTGTTCCAACACTTCAATTCTCTGTGCGAAGTGAATGGAGTGTTGCTTCACTTTCTAAATGCTGTCCTTTCATAGAAAATCACTTTCCTTTGAACGTGCCTTAAGCTACTTACAAGCATTAGGATGAAACTCACATGTGTTTCTCTAAAGAGAAGCAGTCTGTTCCAACACTTCAATTCACTGTGCGTAGTGAATAGAGTGTTGCGTCACTTTCTAAATGCTGTACTTTCAGAGAAAATCACTTTACTTTGAAAGTGCCTCAAGCTACTTACAAGCATTAGGATGAAACTCACATGCGTTTCTCTAAAGAGAAGCAGTCTGTTCCAACACTTCAATTCACTGTGCGAAGTGAATAGAGTGTTGCTTCACTTTCTAAATGCTGTACTTTCAGAGAAAATCACTTTTGTTTGAAAGTGCCTTAAGCAACTTTCAAGCATTCACAAGAAACTCAAATGTGTTTCTCTGAAAGAGAAGCCTTCTCTTCCAACACTTCAATTCACTGTGCGAAGTGAATGGAGTGTTGCTTCACTTTCTAAATGCTGTCCTTTCAGAGAAAATCACTTTCCTTTGAAAGTGCCTTAAGCTACTTACAAGCATTCAACAGAAACTCACATGCATTTCTCTGAAAGAGAAGCAGTCTGTTCCAACACTTCAATTCACTGTGCGAAGTGAATGGAGTGTTGCTTCACTTTCTAAATGCTTTCCTTTCAGAGAAAATCACTTTCCTTTGAAAGTGCCTTAAGCAACTTGCAAGCATTCACAAGAAACACTAATGCGTTTCTACGAAAGAGAAGCACTCTGTTCCAACACTTCAATTCACTGTGCGAAGTGATTGGAGTGTTGCTTCACTTTCCAAATTCTCTCCTTTCAGAGAAAATCACTTTCCTTTCAAAGTGCCTTAAGTTACTTCCAAGCGTTCACAGAAACTCACATGCGTTTCACTGAAAGAGAAGCATTCTGTTCAAACACTTCAATTCACTGTGCAAAGTGAATGGAGTGTTGCTTCACTTTCGAAATGCTGTCCTTTCAGAGAAAATCACTTTCCTTTGAAAGTGCCTTAAGCTACTTTCAAGCATTCACAAAAAACTCACATGCGTGTCTCTGAAAGAGAAGCAGTCTGTTCCAACACTTCAATTCACTGTGCGAAGTGAATGGAGTGGTGCTTCACTTCCTAAATGCTATTCTTTCAGAGAAAATCACTTTCCTTTGAAAGAGCCTTAAGCTACTTACAAGCAATCAACAGAAACTCACATGCGTTTCTCTGAAAGAGAATCAGTCTGTTCCAACACTTCAATTCACTGTGCGAAGTGAATGGAGTGTTGGTTCACTTTCTAAATTTTGTCCTTTTCGAGACAATCACTTTCCTTTGAAAGTGCCTTAAACTAATTTCAAGCATTCACAAAAAGCTCACATGCGTTTCTCTGAAAGAGAATTAATCTGTTCCAACACTTCAATTCACTGTGCGAAGTGAATGGAGTGTTTCTTCACTTTCTCAATGCTGTCCTTTCAGAGAAAATCACATTCCTTTGAAAGAGCCTTAAGCTACTTACAAGCATTCAACAGAAACTCACATGCATTTCTCTGAAAGAGAAGCACTCTGTTCCAACACTTCAATTCACTGCACGAAGGGAATGGAGTGTTGCTTCACTTTCTAAATGCTGTCCTTTCAGAGAAAATCACATTCCTTTGAAAGAGCCTTAAGCTACTTACAAGCATTCAACAGAAACTCACATGCATTTCTCTGAAAGTGAAGAACTCTGTTCCAACACTTCAATTCACTGTGCGAAGTGAATGGAGTGTTGCTTCACTTTCTAAATTTTGTCCTTTCAGAGAAAATCACTTTACTTTGAAAGTGCCTTAAGCTACTTTCAAGCATTCAGAAGAAACACACATGCGTTTCTCTGAAATAGAAGCAGTCTGTTCCAACACTTCAATTCACTGTGCGAAGTGAATGGAATGTTACTTCACTTTCTAAATGCTGTACTTTCAGAGAAACTCACTTTCCTTTGAAAGTGCCTTAAGCTACTTTCAAGCATTCAGAAGAAACACACATGCGTTTCTCTGAAATAGAAGCAGTCTGTTCCAACACTTCAATTCTCTGTGCGAAGTGAATGGAGTGTTGCTTCACTTTCTAAATGCTGTCCTTTCATAGAAAATCACTTTCCTTTGAACGTGCCTTAAGCTACTTACAAGCATTAGGATGAAACTCACATGTGTTTCTCTAAAGAGAAGCAGTCTGTTCCAACACTTCAATTCACTGTGCGTAGTGAATAGAGTGTTGCGTCACTTTCTAAATGCTGTACTTTCAGAGAAAATCACTTTACTTTGAAAGTGCCTCAAGCTACTTACAAGCATTAGGATGAAACTCACATGCGTTTCTCTAAAGAGAAGCAGTCTGTTCCAACACTTCAATTCACTGTGCGAAGTGAATAGAGTGTTGCTTCACTTTCTAAATGCTGTACTTTCAGAGAAAATCACTTTTGTTTGAAAGTGCCTTAAGCAACTTTCAAGCATTCACAAGAAACTCAAATGTGTTTCTCTGAAAGAGAAGCCTTCTCTTCCAACACTTCAATTCACTGTGCGAAGTGAATGGAGTGTTGCTTCACTTTCTAAATGCTGTCCTTTCAGAGAAAATCACTTTCCTTTGAAAGTGCCTTAAGCTACTTACAAGCATTCAACAGAAACTCACATGCATTTCTCTGAAAGAGAAGCAGTCTGTTCCAACACTTCAATTCACTGTGCGAAGTGAATGGAGTGTTGCTTCACTTTCTAAATGCTTTCCTTTCAGAGAAAATCACTTTCCTTTGAAAGTGCCTTAAGCAACTTGCAAGCATTCACAAGAAACACTAATGCGTTTCTACGAAAGAGAAGCACTCTGTTCCAACACTTCAATTCACTGTGCGAAGTGATTGGAGTGTTGCTTCACTTTCCAAATTCTCTCCTTTCAGAGAAAATCACTTTCCTTTCAAAGTGCCTTAAGTTACTTCCAAGCGTTCACAGAAACTCACATGCGTTTCACTGAAAGAGAAGCATTCTGTTCAAACACTTCAATTCACTGTGCAAAGTGAATGGAGTGTTGCTTCACTTTCGAAATGCTGTCCTTTCAGAGAAAATCACTTTCCTTTGAAAGTGCCTTAAGCTACTTTCAAGCATTCACAAAAAACTCACATGCGTGTCTCTGAAAGAGAAGCAGTCTGTTCCAACACTTCAATTCACTGTGCGAAGTGAATGGAGTGGTGCTTCACTTCCTAAATGCTATTCTTTCAGAGAAAATCACTTTCCTTTGAAAGAGCCTTAAGCTACTTACAAGCAATCAACAGAAACTCACATGCGTTTCTCTGAAAGAGAATCAGTCTGTTCCAACAATTCAAGTCACTGTGCGAAGTGAATGGAGCGTTGGTTCACTTTTTAAATTTTGTCCTTTTAGAGACAATCACTTTCCTTTGAAAGTGCCTTAAACTAATTTCAAGCATTCACAAAAAGCTCACATGCGTTTCTCTGAAAGAGAATTAATCTGTTCCAACACTTCAATTCACTGTGCGAAGTGAATGGAGTGTTTCTTCACTTTCTCAATGCTGTCCTTTCAGAGAAAATCACTTTCCTTTGAAAGAGCCTTAAGCTACTTACAAGCATTCAACAGAAACTCACATGCATTTCTCTGAAAGAGAAGCACTCTGTTCCAACACTTCAATTCACTGCACGAAGGGAATGGAGTGTTGCTTCACTTTCTAAATGCTGTCCTTTCAGAGAAAATCACATTCCTTTGAAAGAGCCTTAAGCTACTTACAAGCATTCAACAGAAACTCACATGCATTTCTCTGAAAGTGAAGAACTCTGTTCCAACACTTCACTTCTCTGTGCGAAGTGAATGGAGTGTTGCTTCACTTTCTAAATGCTGTCCTTTCAGAGAAAATCACTTTCCTTTGAAAGTGCCTTAAGCTACTTACAAGCATTCACAAGAAACTCACATGCGTTTCCCTGAAAGAGAAGCAGTCTGTTCCAACACTTCAATTCACTGTGCGAAGTGAATGGAGTGTTGCTTCACTTTCTAAATTTTGTCCTTTCAGAGAAAATCACTTTACTTTGAAAGTGCCTTAAGCTACTTTCAAGCATTCAGAAGAAACACACATGCGTTTCTCTGAAATAGAAGCAGTCTGTTCCAACACTTCAATTCACTGTGCGAAGTGAATGGAATGTTACTTCACTTTCTAAATGCTGTACTTTCAGAGAAACTCACTTTCCTTTGAAAGTGCCTTAAGCTACTTTCAAGCATTCAGAAGAAACACACATGCGTTTCTCTGAAATAGAAGCAGTCTGTTCCAACACTTCAATTCTCTGTGCGAAGTGAATGGAGTGTTGCTTCACTTTCTAAATGCTGTCCTTTCATAGAAAATCACTTTCCTTTGAACGTGCCTTAAGCTACTTACAAGCATTAGGATGAAACTCACATGTGTTTCTCTAAAGAGAAGCAGTCTGTTCCAACACTTCAATTCACTGTGCGTAGTGAATAGAGTGTTGCGTCACTTTCTAAATGCTGTACTTTCAGAGAAAATCACTTTACTTTGAAAGTGCCTCAAGCTACTTACAAGCATTAGGATGAAACTCACATGCGTTTCTCTAAAGAGAAGCAGTCTGTTCCAACACTTCAATTCACTGTGCGAAGTGAATGGAGCGTTGGTTCACTTTTTAAATTTTGTCCTTTTAGAGACAATCACTTTCCTTTGAAAGTGCCTTAAACTACTTTCAAGTATTCACAAAAAACTCACATGCGTTTCTCTGAAAGAGAAGAAATCTGTTCCAACACTTCAATTCACTGTGCGAAGTGAATGGAGTGTTGCTTCACCTTCTCAATGCTGTCCTTTCAGAGAAAATCACTTTCCTTTGAAAGAGCCTTAAGCTACTTACAAGCATTCAACAGAAACTCACATGCATTTCTCTGAAAGAGAAGCAGTCTGTTCAAACACTTCAATTCACTGTGCAAAGTGAAAGGAGTGTTACTTCACTTTCTAAATTCTGTCCTTTCAGAGAAAATCACTTTCCTTTGAAAATGCCTTAATCTACTTACAAGCATTAGGAAGAAACTCACATGCGTTTCTCTAAAGAGAAGCAGTCTGTTCCAACACTTCAATTCACTGTGCGAAGTGAATAAAGTGTTGCTTCACTTTCTAAATGCTGTACTTTCAGAGAAAATCACTTTTGTTTGAAAGTGCCTTAAGCAACTTTCAAGCATTCACAAGAAACTCACATGTGTTTCTCTGAAAGAGAAGCCTTCTCTTCCAACACTTCAATTCACTGTGCGAAGTGAATGGAGTGTTGCTTCACTTTCTAAATGCTGTCCTTTCAGAGAAAATCACTTTCCTTTGAAAGTGCCTTAAGCTACTTACAAGCATTCAACAGAAACTCACATGCATTTCTCTGAAAGAGAAGCAGTCTGTTCCAACACTTCAATTCACTGTGCGAAGTGAATGGAGTGTTGCTTCACTTTCTAAATGCTGTCCTTTCAGATAAATAACAATCCTTTGAAAGTGCCTTAAGCAACTTGCAAGCATTCACAAGAAACACTAATGCGTTTCTACGAAAGAGAAGCACTCTGTTCCAACACTTCAATTCACTGTGCGAAGTGATTGGAGTGTTGCTTCACCTTCTAAATTCTGTCCTTTCAGAGAAAATCACTTTCCTTTCAACGTGCCTTAAGTTACTTTCAAGCGTTCACAGAAACTCACATGCGTTTCACTGAAAGAGAAGCATTCTGTTCAAACACTTCAATTCACTGTGCAAAGTGAATGGAGTGTTGCTTCACTTTCGAAATGCTGTCCTTTCAGAGAAAATCACTTTCCTTTGAAAGTGCCTTAAGCTACTTTCAAGCATTCACAAAAAACTCACATGCGTGTCTCTGAAAGAGAAGCAGTCTGTTCCAACACTTCAATTCACTGTGCGAAGTGAATGGAGTGGTGCTTCACTTCCTAAATGCTATTCTTTCAGAGAAAATCACTTTCCTTTGAAAGAGCCTTAAGCTACTTACAAGCATTCAACAGAAACTCACATGCGTTTCTCTGAAAGAGAATCAGTCTGTTCCAACACTTCAATTCACTGTGCGAAGTGAATGGAGTGTTGGTTCACTTTCTAAATTTTGTCCTTTTAGAGACAATCACTTTCCTTTGAAAGTGCCTTAAACTAATTTCAAGCATTCACAAAAAGCTCACATGCGTTTCTCTGAAAGAGAATTAATCTGTTCCAACACTTCAATTCACTGTGCGAAGTGAATGGAGTGTTTCTTCACTTTCTCAATGCTGTCCTTTCAGAGAAAATCACTTTCCTTTGAAAGAGCCTTAAGCTACTTACAAGCATTCAACAGAAACTCACATGCATTTCTCTGAAAGAGAAGCACTCTGTTCCAACACTTCAATTCACTGCACGAAGGGAATGGAGTGTTGCTTCACTTTCTAAATGCTGTCCTTTCAGAGAAAATCACATTCCTTTGAAAGAGCCTTAAGCTACTTACAAGCATTCAACAGAAACTCACATGCATTTCTCTGAAAGTGAAGAACTCTGTTCCAACACTTCACTTCTCTGTGCGAAGTGAATGGAGTGTTGCTTCACTTTCTAAATGCTGTCCTTTCAGAGAAAATCACTTTCCTTTGAAAGTGCCTTAAGCTACTTACAAGCATTCACAAGAAACTCACATGCGTTTCCCTGAAAGAGAAGCAGTCTGTTCCAACACTTCAATTCACTGTGCGAAGTGAATGGAGTGTTGCTTCACTTTCTAAATTTTGTCCTTTCAGAGAAAATCACTTTACTTTGAAAGTGCCTTAAGCTACTTTCAAGCATTCAGAAGAAACACACATGCGTTTCTCTGAAATAGAAGCAGTCTGTTCCAACACTTCAATTCACTGTGCGAAGTGAATGGAATGTTACTTCACTTTCTAAATGCTGTACTTTCAGAGAAACTCACTTTCCTTTGAAAGTGCCTTAAGCTACTTTCAAGCATTCAGAAGAAACACACATGCGTTTCTCTGAAATAGAAGCAGTCTGTTCCAACACTTCAATTCTCTGTGCGAAGTGAATGGAGTGTTGCTTCACTTTCTAAATGCTGTCCTTTCATAGAAAATCAATTTCCTTTGAACGTGCCTTAAGCTACTTACAAGCATTAGGATGAAACTCACATGTGTTTCTCTAAAGAGAAGCAGTCTGTTCCAACACTTCAATTCACTGTGCGTAGTGAATAGAGTGTTGCGTCACTTTCTAAATGCTGTACTTTCAGAGAAAATCACTTTACTTTGAAAGTGCCTCAAGCTACTTACAAGCATTAGGATGAAACTCACATGCGTTTCTCTAAAGAGAAGCAGTCTGTTCCAACACTTCAATTCACTGTGCGAAGTGAATGGAGCGTTGGTTCACTTTTTAAATTTTGTCCTTTTAGAGACAATCACTTTCCTTTGAAAGTGCCTTAAACTACTTTCAAGTATTCACAAAAAACTCACATGCGTTTCTCTGAAAGAGAAGAAATCTGTTCCAACACTTCAATTCACTGTGCGAAGTGAATGGAGTGTTGCTTCACCTTCTCAATGCTGTCCTTTCAGAGAAAATCACTTTCCTTTGAAAGAGCCTTAAGCTACTTACAAGCATTCAACAGAAACTCACATGCATTTCTCTGAAAGAGAAGCAGTCTGTTCAAACACTTCAATTCACTGTGCAAAGTGAAAGGAGTGTTACTTCACTTTCTAAATTCTGTCCTTTCAGAGAAAATCACTTTCCTTTGAAAATGCCTTAATCTACTTACAAGCATTAGGAAGAAACTCACATGCGTTTCTCTAAAGAGAAGCAGTCTGTTCCAACACTTCAATTCACTGTGCGAAGTGAATAAAGTGTTGCTTCACTTTCTAAATGCTGTACTTTCAGAGAAAATCACTTTTGTTTGAAAGTGCCTTAAGCAACTTTCAAGCATTCACAAGAAACTCACATGTGTTTCTCTGAAAGAGAAGCCTTCTCTTCCAACACTTCAATTCACTGTGCGAAGTGAATGGAGTGTTGCTTCACTTTCTAAATGCTGTCCTTTCAGAGAAAATCACTTTCCTTTGAAAGTGCCTTAAGCTACTTACAAGCATTCAACAGAAACTCACATGCATTTCTCTGAAAGAGAAGCAGTCAGTTCCAACACTTCAATTCACTGTGCGAAGTGAATGGAGTGTTGCTTCACTTTCTAAATGCTGTCCTTTCAGATAAATAACAATCCTTTGAAAGTGCCTTAAGCAACTTGCAAGCATTCACAAGAAACACTAATGCGTTTCTACGAAAGAGAAGCACTCTGTTCCAACACTTCAATTCACTGTGCGAAGTGATTGGAGTGTTGCTTCACCTTCTAAATTCTGTCCTTTCAGAGAAAATCACTTTCCTTTCAACGTGCCTTAAGTTACTTTCAAGCGTTCACAGAAACTCACATGCGTTTCACTGAAAGAGAAGCATTCTGTTCAAACACTTCAATTCACTGTGCAAAGTGAATGGAGTGTTGCTTCACTTTCGAAATGCTGTCCTTTCAGAGAAAATCACTTTCCTTTGAAAGTGCCTTAAGCTACTTTCAAGCATTCACAAAAAACTCACATGCGTGTCTCTGAAAGAGAAGCAGTCTGTTCCAACACTTCAATTCACTGTGCGAAGTGAATGGAGTGGTGCTTCACTTCCTAAATGCTATTCTTTCAGAGAAAATCACTTTCCTTTGAAAGAGCCTTAAGCTACTTACAAGCATTCAACAGAAACTCACATGCGTTTCTCTGAAAGAGAATCAGTCTGTTCCAACACTTCAATTCACTGTGCGAAGTGAATGGAGTGTTGGTTCACTTTCTAAATTTTGTCCTTTTAGAGACAATCACTTTCCTTTGAAAGTGCCTTAAACTAATTTCAAGCATTCACAAAAAGCTCACATGCGTTTCTCTGAAAGAGAATTAATCTGTTCCAACACTTCAATTCACTGTGCGAAGTGAATGGAGTGTTTCTTCACTTTCTCAATGCTGTCCTTTCAGAGAAAATCACTTTCCTTTGAAAGAGCCTTAAGCTACTTACAAGCATTCAACAGAAACTCACATGCATTTCTCTGAAAGAGAAGCACTCTGTTCCAACACTTCAATTCACTGCACGAAGGGAATGGAGTGTTGCTTCACTTTCTAAATGCTGTCCTTTCAGAGAAAATCACATTCCTTTGAAAGAGCCTTAAGCTACTTACAAGCATTCAACAGAAACTCACATGCATTTCTCTGAAAGTGAAGAACTCTGTTCCAACACTTCACTTCTCTGTGCGAAGTGAATGGAGTGTTGCTTCACTTTCTAAATGCTGTCCTTTCAGAGAAAATCACTTTCCTTTGAAAGTGCCTTAAGCTACTTGCAAGCATTCACAAGAAACTCACATGCGTTTCCCTGAAAGAGAAGCAGTCTGTTCCAACACTTCAATTCACTGTGCGAAGTGAATGGAGTGTTGCTTCACTTTCTAAATTTTGTCCTTTCAGAGAAAATCACTTTACTTTGAAAGTGCCTTAAGCTACTTTCAAGCATTCAGAAGAAACACACATGCGTTTCTCTGAAATAGAAGCAGTCTGTTCCAACACTTCAATTCACTGTGCGAAGTGAATGGAATGTTACTTCACTTTCTAAATGCTGTACTTTCAGAGAAACTCACTTTCCTTTGAAAGTGCCTTAAGCTACTTTCAAGCATTCAGAAGAAACACACAGGCGTTTCTCTGAAATAGAAGCAGTCTGTTCCAACACTTCAATTCTCTGTGCGAAGTGAATGGAGTGTTGCTTCACTTTCTAAATGCTGTCCTTTCATAGAAAATCACTTTAATTTGAACGTGCCTTAAGATACTTACAAGCATTAAGATGAAACTCACATGTGTTTCTCTAAAGAGAAACAGTCTGTTCCAACACTTCAATTCACTGTGCGTAGTGAATAGAGTGTTGCGTCACTTTCAAAATGCTGTACTTTCAGAGAAAATCACTTTCTTTGAAAGTGTCTTAAACTACTTTCAAGCATTCACAAAAAACTCACATGCGTTTCTCTGAAAGAGAAGAAATCTGTTCCAGCACTTCAATTCACTGTGTGAAGTCAATGGAGTGTTGCTTCACTTTCTCAATGCTGTCCTTTCAGAGAAAATCACTTTCCTTTGAAAGAGCCTTAAGCTACTTACAAGCATTCAACAGAAACTCACATGCATTTCTCTGAAAGAGAAGCAGTCTGTTCCAACACTTCAATTCACTGTGCAAAGTGAATGGAGTGTTACTTCACTTTCTAAATTCTGTCCTTTCAGAGAAAATCACTTTCCTTTGAAAATGCCTTAAGCTACTTACAAGCATTAGGAAGAAACTCACATGCGTTTCTCTAAAGAGAAGCAGTCTGTTCCAACACTTCAATTCACTGTGCGAAGTGAATAGAGTGTTGCTTCACTTTCTAAATGCTGTACTTTCAGAGAAAATCACTTTTGTTTGAAAGTGCCTTAAGCAACTTTCAAGCATTCACAAGAAACTCACATGTGTTTCTCTGAAAGAGAAGCCTTCTCTTCCAACACTTCAATTCACTGTGCGAAGTGAATGGAGTGTTGCTTCACTTTCTAAATGCTGTCCTTTCAGAGAAAATCATTTTCCTTTCAAAGTGCCTTAAGCTACTTACAAGCATTCAACAGAAACTCACATGCATTTCTCTGAAAGAGAAGCAGTCTGTTCCAACACTTCAATTCACTGTGCGAAGTGAATGGAGTGTTGCTTCACTTTCTAAATGCTTTCCTTTCAGAGAAAATCACTTTCCTTTGAAAGTGCCATAAGCAACTTGCAAGCATTCACAAGAAACACTAATGCGTTTCTACGAAAGAGAAGCACTCTGTTCCAACAATTCAATTCACTGTGCGAAGTGATTGGAGTGTTGCTTCACTTTCTAAATTCTGTCCTTTCAGAGAAACTCACTTTCCTTTGAAAGTGCCTTAAGCTACTTTCAAGCATTCAGAAGAAACACACATGCGTTTCTCTGAAATAGAAGCAGTCTGTTCCAACACTTCAATTCTCTGTGCGAAGTGAATGGAGTGTTGCTTCACTTTCTAAATGCTGTCCTTTCATAGAAAATCAATTTCCTTTGAACGTGCCTTAAGCTACTTACAAGCATTAGGATGAAACTCACATGTGTTTCTCTAAAGAGAAGCAGTCTGTTCCAACACTTCAATTCACTGTGCGTAGTGAATAGAGTGTTGCGTCACTTTCTAAATGCTGTACTTTCAGAGAAAATCACTTTACTTTGAAAGTGCCTCAAGCTACTTACAAGCATTAGGATGAAACTCACATGCGTTTCTCTAAAGAGAAGCAGTCTGTTCCAACACTTCAATTCACTGTGCGAAGTGAATGGAGCGTTGGTTCACTTTTTAAATTTTGTCCTTTTAGAGACAATCACTTTCCTTTGAAAGTGCCTTAAACTACTTTCAAGTATTCACAAAAAACTCACATGCGTTTCTCTGAAAGAGAAGAAATCTGTTCCAACACTTCAATTCACTGTGCGAAGTGAATGGAGTGTTGCTTCACCTTCTCAATGCTGTCCTTTCAGAGAAAATCACTTTCCTTTGAAAGAGCCTTAAGCTACTTACAAGCATTCAACAGAAACTCACATGCATTTCTCTGAAAGAGAAGCAGTCTGTTCAAACACTTCAATTCACTGTGCAAAGTGAAAGGAGTGTTACTTCACTTTCTAAATTCTGTCCTTTCAGAGAAAATCACTTTCCTTTGAAAATGCCTTAATCTACTTACAAGCATTAGGAAGAAACTCACATGCGTTTCTCTAAAGAGAAGCAGTCTGTTCCAACACTTCAATTCACTGTGCGAAGTGAATAAAGTGTTGCTTCACTTTCTAAATGCTGTACTTTCAGAGAAAATCACTTTTGTTTGAAAGTGCCTTAAGCAACTTTCAAGCATTCACAAGAAACTCACATGTGTTTCTCTGAAAGAGAAGCCTTCTCTTCCAACACTTCAATTCACTGTGCGAAGTGAATGGAGTGTTGCTTCACTTTCTAAATGCTGTCCTTTCAGAGAAAATCACTTTCCTTTGAAAGTGCCTTAAGCTACTTACAAGCATTCAACAGAAACTCACATGCATTTCTCTGAAAGAGAAGCAGTCAGTTCCAACACTTCAATTCACTGTGCGAAGTGAATGGAGTGTTGCTTCACTTTCTAAATGCTGTCCTTTCAGATAAATAACAATCCTTTGAAAGTGCCTTAAGCAACTTGCAAGCATTCACAAGAAACACTAATGCGTTTCTACGAAAGAGAAGCACTCTGTTCCAACACTTCAATTCACTGTGCGAAGTGATTGGAGTGTTGCTTCACCTTCTAAATTCTGTCCTTTCAGAGAAAATCACTTTCCTTTCAACGTGCCTTAAGTTACTTTCAAGCGTTCACAGAAACTCACATGCGTTTCACTGAAAGAGAAGCATTCTGTTCAAACACTTCAATTCACTGTGCAAAGTGAATGGAGTGTTGCTTCACTTTCGAAATGCTGTCCTTTCAGAGAAAATCACTTTCCTTTGAAAGTGCCTTAAGCTACTTTCAAGCATTCACAAAAAACTCACATGCGTGTCTCTGAAAGAGAAGCAGTCTGTTCCAACACTTCAATTCACTGTGCGAAGTGAATGGAGTGGTGCTTCACTTCCTAAATGCTATTCTTTCAGAGAAAATCACTTTCCTTTGAAAGAGCCTTAAGCTACTTACAAGCATTCAACAGAAACTCACATGCGTTTCTCTGAAAGAGAATCAGTCTGTTCCAACACTTCAATTCACTGTGCGAAGTGAATGGAGTGTTGGTTCACTTTCTAAATTTTGTCCTTTTAGAGACAATCACTTTCCTTTGAAAGTGCCTTAAACTAATTTCAAGCATTCACAAAAAGCTCACATGCGTTTCTCTGAAAGAGAATTAATCTGTTCCAACACTTCAATTCACTGTGCGAAGTGAATGGAGTGTTTCTTCACTTTCTCAATGCTGTCCTTTCAGAGAAAATCACTTTCCTTTGAAAGAGCCTTAAGCTACTTACAAGCATTCAACAGAAACTCACATGCATTTCTCTGAAAGAGAAGCACTCTGTTCCAACACTTCAATTCACTGCACGAAGGGAATGGAGTGTTGCTTCACTTTCTAAATGCTGTCCTTTCAGAGAAAATCACATTCCTTTGAAAGAGCCTTAAGCTACTTACAAGCATTCAACAGAAACTCACATGCATTTCTCTGAAAGTGAAGAACTCTGTTCCAACACTTCACTTCTCTGTGCGAAGTGAATGGAGTGTTGCTTCACTTTCTAAATGCTGTCCTTTCAGAGAAAATCACTTTCCTTTGAAAGTGCCTTAAGCTACTTGCAAGCATTCACAAGAAACTCACATGCGTTTCCCTGAAAGAGAAGCAGTCTGTTCCAACACTTCAATTCACTGTGCGAAGTGAATGGAGTGTTGCTTCACTTTCTAAATTTTGTCCTTTCAGAGAAAATCACTTTACTTTGAAAGTGCCTTAAGCTACTTTCAAGCATTCAGAAGAAACACACATGCGTTTCTCTGAAATAGAAGCAGTCTGTTCCAACACTTCAATTCACTGTGCGAAGTGAATGGAATGTTACTTCACTTTCTAAATGCTGTACTTTCAGAGAAACTCACTTTCCTTTGAAAGTGCCTTAAGCTACTTTCAAGCATTCAGAAGAAACACACAGGCGTTTCTCTGAAATAGAAGCAGTCTGTTCCAACACTTCAATTCTCTGTGCGAAGTGAATGGAGTGTTGCTTCACTTTCTAAATGCTGTCCTTTCATAGAAAATCACTTTAATTTGAACGTGCCTTAAGATACTTACAAGCATTAAGATGAAACTCACATGTGTTTCTCTAAAGAGAAACAGTCTGTTCCAACACTTCAATTCACTGTGCGTAGTGAATAGAGTGTTGCGTCACTTTCAAAATGCTGTACTTTCAGAGAAAATCACTTTCTTTGAAAGTGTCTTAAACTACTTTCAAGCATTCACAAAAAACTCACATGCGTTTCTCTGAAAGAGAAGAAATCTGTTCCAGCACTTCAATTCACTGTGTGAAGTCAATGGAGTGTTGCTTCACTTTCTCAATGCTGTCCTTTCAGAGAAAATCACTTTCCTTTGAAAGAGCCTTAAGCTACTTACAAGCATTCAACAGAAACTCACATGCATTTCTCTGAAAGAGAAGCAGTCTGTTCCAACACTTCAATTCACTGTGCAAAGTGAATGGAGTGTTACTTCACTTTCTAAATTCTGTCCTTTCAGAGAAAATCACTTTCCTTTGAAAATGCCTTAAGCTACTTACAAGCATTAGGAAGAAACTCACATGCGTTTCTCTAAAGAGAAGCAGTCTGTTCCAACACTTCAATTCACTGTGCGAAGTGAATAGAGTGTTGCTTCACTTTCTAAATGCTGTACTTTCAGAGAAAATCACTTTTGTTTGAAAGTGCCTTAAGCAACTTTCAAGCATTCACAAGAAACTCACATGTGTTTCTCTGAAAGAGAAGCCTTCTCTTCCAACACTTCAATTCACTGTGCGAAGTGAATGGAGTGTTGCTTCACTTTCTAAATGCTGTCCTTTCAGAGAAAATCATTTTCCTTTCAAAGTGCCTTAAGCTACTTACAAGCATTCAACAGAAACTCACATGCATTTCTCTGAAAGAGAAGCAGTCTGTTCCAACACTTCAATTCACTGTGCGAAGTGAATGGAGTGTTGCTTCACTTTCTAAATGCTTTCCTTTCAGAGAAAATCACTTTCCTTTGAAAGTGCCATAAGCAACTTGCAAGCATTCACAAGAAACACTAATGCGTTTCTACGAAAGAGAAGCACTCTGTTCCAACAATTCAATTCACTGTGCGAAGTGATTGGAGTGTTGCTTCACTTTCTAAATTCTGTCCTTTCAGAGAAAATCACTTTCCTTTCAAAGTGCCTTAAGTTACTTTCAAGCGTTCACAGAAACTCACATGCGTTTCACTGAAAGAGAAGCATTCTGTTCAAACACTTCAATTCACTGTGCAAAGTGAATGGAGTGTTGCTTCACTTTCGAAATGCTGTCCTTTCAGAGAAAATCACTTTCCTTTGAAAGTGCCTTAAGCTGCTTTCAAGCATTCACAAAAAACTCACATGCGTGTCTCTGAAAGAGAAGCAGTCTGTTCAAACACTTCAATTCACTGTGCGAAGTGAATGGAGTGGTGCTTCACTTCCTAAATGCTATTCTTTCAGAGAAAATCACTTTCCTTTGAAAGAGCCTTAAGCTACTTACAAGCATTCAACAGAAACTCACATGCGTTTCTCTGAAAGAGAATCAGTCTGTTCCAACACTTCAATTCACTGTGCGAAGTGAATGGAGTGTTGGTTCACTTTCTAAATTTTGTCCTTTTAGAGACAATCACTTTCCTTTGAAAGTGCCTTAAACTAATTTCAAGCATTCACAAAAAGCTCACATGCGTTTCTCTGAAAGAGAATTAATCTGTTCCAACACTTCAATTCACTGTGCGAAGTGAATGGAGTGTTTCTTCACTTTCTCAATGCTGTCCTTTCAGAGAAAATCACATTCCTTTGAAAGAGCCTTAAGCTACTTACAAGCATTCAACAGAAACTCACATGCATTTCTCTGAAAGAGAAGCACTCTGTTCCAACACTTCAATTCACTGCACGAAGGGAATGGAGTGTTGCTTCACTTTCTAAATGCTGTCCTTTCAGAGAAAATCACATTCCTTTGAAAGAGCCTTAAGCTACTTACAAGCCATCAACAGAAACTCACATGCATTTCTCTGAAAGTGAAGAACTCTGTTCCAACACTTCACTTCTCTGTGCGAAGTCAATGGAGTGTTACTTCACTTTCTAAATGCTGTCCTTTCAGAGAAAATCACTTTCCTTTGAAAGTGCCTTAAGCTACTTGCAAGCATTCACAAGAAACTCACATGCGTTTCCCTGAAAGAGAAGTAGTCTGTTCCAACACTTCAATTCACTGTGCGAAGTGAATGGAGTGTTGCTTCACTTTCTAAATTTTGTCCTTTCAGAGAAAATCACTTTACTTTGAAAGTGCCTTAAGCTACTTTCAAGCATTCAGAAGAAACACACATGCGTTTCTCTGAAATAGAAGCAGTCTGTTCCAACACTTCAATTCACTGTGCGAAGTGAATGGAATGTTACTTCACTTTCTAAATGCTGTACTTTCAGAGAAACTCACTTTCCTTTGAAAGTGCCTTAAGCTACTTTCAAGCATTCAGAAGAAACACACATGCGTTTCTCTGAAATAGAAGCAGTCTGTTCCAACACTTCAATTCTCTGTGCGAAGTGAATGGAGTGTTGCTTCACTTTCTAAATGCTGTCCTTTCATAGAAAATCACTTTCCTTTGAACGTGCCTTAAGCTACTTACAAGCATTAGGATGAAACTCACATGTGTTTCTCTAAAGAGAAGCAGTCTGTTCCAACACTTCAATTCACTGTGCGTAGTGAATAGAGTGTTGCGTCACTTTCTAAATGCTGTACTTTCAGAGAAAATCACTTACCTTTGAAAATGCCTTAAGCTACTTACAAGCATTAGGAAGAAACTCACATGCGTTTCTCTGAAAGAGAAGGAGTCTGTTCCAACACTTCAATTCACTGTGCAAAGTGAATGGAGTGTTGCTTCACTTTCTAAATGCTGTCCTTTCCGTGAAAATCACTTTCCTTTAAAAGAGCATTAAGCTACTTACAAGCATTCAACAGAAACTCACATGCATTTTTCTGAAAGAGAAGCAGTCTGTTCCAACACGTCAATTCAGTGCACGAAGGGAATGGAGTGTTGCCTCACTTTCTAAATGCTGTCCTTTCAGAGAAAATCACTTTCCTTTCAAAGTGCCTTAAGCTACTTACAAGCATTCAACAGAAACTCACATGCATTTCTCTGAAAGAGAAGCGGTCTGTTCCAACACTTCAATTCACTGTGCGAAGTGAATGGAGTGTTGCTTCACTTTCTCAATGCTGTCCTTTCTGAGAAAATCACTTTCCTTTGAAAGTGCCTTAAGCTACTTGCAAGCATTCAGAAGAAACACTAATGCGTTTCTATGAAAGAGAAGCATTCTGTTCCAACACTTCAATTCACTGCACGAAGTGAATGGAGTATTGCAACAATTTCTAAATGCTGTCTTTTCAGAGAAAATCACTTTCCTTTGAATGAGCCTTGAGCTACTTACAAGCATTCACTAGAAACTCACATGCATTTCTCTGAAAGAGAAGCAGTCTGTTCCAACACTTCAATTCACTGTGCGAAGTGAATGGAGTGTTGCTTCACTTTCTAAATGCTGTTCTTTCAGAGAAACTCACTTTCCTTTGAAAGTGTCATAAGCTACTTTCAACCATTCAGAAGAAACACACATGCATTTCTCTGAAAGAGAAGCCTTCTTTTCCAACACTTCAATTCACTGTGCGAAGTGAATGGAGTGTTGCTTCACTTTCTAAATGCTGTCCTTTCAGAGAAAATCACTTTACTTTGAAAGTGCCTCAAGCTACTTACAAGCATTAGGATGAAACTCACATGCGTTTCTCTAAAGAGAAGCAGACTGTTCCAACACTTCAATTCACTGTGCGAAGTGAATAGAGTGTTCCTTCACTTTCTAAATGCTGTACTTTCAGAGAAAATCACTTTTGTTTGAAAGTGCCTTAAGTTACTTTCAAGCGTTCAGAAGAAACACACATGCGTTTCTCTGAAATAGAAGCAGTCTGTTCCAACACTTCAATTCACTGTGCGAAGTTAATGGAGTGTTGCTTCACTTTCTAAATGCTGTCCTTTCAGAGAAAATTACTTTCCTTTGAAAGTGCCTTAAGCTACTTACAAGCATTCACAAGAAACACTAATGCGTTTCTATGAAAGAGAAGCACTCTGTTCCAACACTTCAATTCACTGCACGAAGGGAATGGAGTGTTGCTTCACTTTCTAAATGCTGTCCTTTCAGTGAAAATCACTTCCTTTGAAAGAGCCTTAAGCTACTTACAAGCATTCAACAGAAACTCACATGTATTTCTCTGAAAGAGATGCAGTCTCTTCCAAAACTTCAATTCAGTGTGCGAAGTGAATGGACTGTTGCTTCCCTTTCTAAATGCTGTCCTTTCAGAGAAAATCACTTTCCTTTGAAAGTGAATTAAGCTACTTACAAGCATTCAACAGAAACTCACATGCATTTCTCTGAAACAGAAGAAGTCTGTTCCAACACTTCAATTCTCTGTGCGAAGTGAATGGAGTGTTGCTTCACTTTCTAAATGCTGTCCTTTCAAAGAAAATCACTTTCCTTTAAAAGTGCCTTAAGCTACTTGCAAGCATTCACAAGAAACACTTATGTGTTTCTATGAAAGAGAAGCGTTCTGTTCCAACACTTCAATTCACTGCACGAAGTGAATGGAGTGTTGCAACAATTTCTAAATGCTGTCCTTTCAGAGAAAATCACTTTCCTTTCAAAGTGCCTTAAGCTACTTACAAGCATTCAACAGAAACTCACATGCATTTCTCTGAAAGAGAAGCAGTCTGTTCCAACACTTCAATTCACTGTGCGAAGTGAATGGAGTGTTGCTTCACTTTCTAAATGCTTTCCTTTCAGAGAAAATCACTTTCCTTTGAAAGTGCCATAAGCAACTTGCAAGCATTCACAAGAAACACTAATGCGTTTCTACGAAAGAGAAGCACTCTGTTCCAACACTTCAATTCACTGTGCGAAGTGATTGGAGTGTTGCTTCACTTTCTAAATTCTGTCCTTTCAGAGAAAATCACTTTCCTTTCAAAGTGCCTTAAGTTACTTTCAAGCGTTCACAGAAACTCACATGCGTTTCACTGAAAGAGAAGCATTCTGTTCAAACACTTCAATTCACTGTGCAAAATGAATGGAGTGTTGCTTCACTTTCGAAATGCTTTCCTTTCAGAGAAAATCACTTTCCTTTGAAAGTGCCTTAAGCTGCTTTCAAGCATTCACAAAAAACTCACATGCGTGTCTCTGAAAGAGAAGCAGTCTGTTCAAACACTTCAATTCACTGTGCGAAGTGAATGGAGTGGTGCTTCACTTCCTAAATGCTATTCTTTCAGAGAAAATCACTTTCCTTTGAAAGAGCCTTAAGCTACTTACAAGCATTCAACAGAAACTCACATGCGTTTCTCTGAAAGAGAATCAGTCTGTTCCAACACTTCAATTCACTGTGCGAAGTGAATGGAGTGTTGGTTCACTTTCTAAATTTTGTCCTTTTAGAGACAATCACTTTCCTTTGAAAGTGCCTTAAACTAATTTCAAGCATTCACAAAAAGCTCACATGCGTTTCTCTGAAAGAGAATTAATCTGTTCCAACACTTCAATTCACTGTGCGAAGTGAATGGAGTGTTTCTTCACTTTCTCAATGCTGTCCTTTCAGAGAAAATCACATTCCTTTGAAAGAGCCTTAAGCTACTTACAAGCATTCAACAGAAACTCACATGCATTTCTCTGAAAGAGAAGAACTCTGTTCCAACACTTCAATTCACTGCACGAAGGGAATGGAGTGTTGCTTCACTTTCTAAATGCTGTCCTTTCAGAGAAAATCACATTCCTTTGAAAGAGCCTTAAGCTACTTACAAGCATTCAACAGAAACTCTCATGCATTTCTCTGAAAGTGAAGAACTCTGTTCCAACACTTCACTTCTCTGTGCGAAGTGAATGGAGTGTTGCTTCACTTTCTAAATGCTGTCCTTTCAGAGAATATCACTTTCCTTTGAAAGTGCCTTAAGCTACTTGCAAGCATTCACAAGAAACTCACATGTGTTTCCCTGAAAGAGAAGTAGTCTGTTCCAACACTTCAATTCACTGTGCGAAGTGAATGGAGTGTTGCTTCACTTTCTAAATTTTGTCCTTTCAGAGAAAATCACTTTACTTTGAAAGTGCCTTAAGCTACTTTCAAGCATTCAGAAGAAACACACATGCGTTTCTCTGAAATAGAAGCAGTCTGTTCCAACACTTCAATTCACTGTGCGAAGTGAATGGAATGTTACTTCACTTTCTAAATGCTGTACTTTCAGAGAAACTCACTTTCCTTTGAAAGTGCCTTAAGCTACTTTCAAGCATTCAGAAGAAACACACATGCGTTTCTCTGAAATAGAAGCAGTCTGTTCCAACACTTCAATTCTCTGTGCGAAGTGAATGGAGTGTTGCTTCACTTTCTAAATGCTGTCCTTTCATAGAAAATCACTTTCCTTTGAACGTGCCTTAAGCTACTTACAAGCATTAGGATGAAACTCACATGTGTTTCTCTAAAGAGAAGCAGTCTGTTCCAACACTTCAATTCACTGTGCGTAGTGAATAGAGTGTTGCGTCACTTTCTAAATGCTGTACTTTCAGAGAAAATCACTTACCTTTGAAAATGCCTTAAGCTACTTACAAGCATTAGGAAGAAACTCACATGCGTTTCTCTGAAAGAGAAGGAGTCTGTTCCAACACTTCAATTCACTGTGCAAAGTGAATGGAGTGTTGCTTCACTTTCTAAATGCTGTCCTTTCCGTGAAAATCACTTTCCTTTAAAAGAGCATTAAGCTACTTACAAGCATTCAACAGAAACTCACATGCATTTTTCTGAAAGAGAAGCAGTCTGTTCCAACACTTCAATTCACTGTGCGAAGTGAATGGAGTGTTGCTTCACTTTCTCAATGCTGTCCTTTCAGAGAAAATCACTTTCCTTTGAAAGTGCCTTAAGCTACTTGCAAGCATTCAGAAGAAAAACTAATGCGTTTCTATGAAAGAGAAGCATTCTGTTCCAACACTTCAATTCACTGCACGAAGTGAATGGAGTATTGCAACAATTTCTAAATGCTGTCTTTTCAGAGAAAATCACTTTCCTTTGAATGAGCCTTGAGCTACTTACAAGCATTCACTAGAAACTCACATGCATTTCTCTGAAAGAGAAGCAGTCTGTTCCAACACTTCAATTCACTGTGCGAAGTGAATGGAGTGTTGCTTCACTTTCTAAATGCTGTTCTTTCAGAGAAACTCACTTTCCTTTGAAAGTGCCATAAGCTACTTTCAACCATTCAGAAGAAACACACATGCATTTCTCTGAAAGAGAAGCCTTCTTTTCCAACACTTCAATTCACTGTGCGAAGTGAATGGAGTGTTGCTTCACTTTCTAAATGCTGTCCTTTCAGAGAAAATCACTTTACTTTGAAAGTGCCTCAAGCTACTTACAAGCATTAGGATGAAACTCACATGCGTTTCTCTAAAGAGAAGCAGACTGTTCCAACACTTCAATTCACTGTGCGAAGTGAATAGAGTGTTCCTTCACTTTCTAAATGCTGTACTTTCAGAGAAAATCACTTTTGTTTGAAAGTGCCTTAAGTTACTTTCAAGCGTTCAGAAGAAACACACATGCGTTTCTCTGAAATAGAAGCAGTCTGTTCCAACACTTCAATTCACTGTGCGAAGTTAATGGAGTGTTGCTTCACTTTCTAAATGCTGTCCTTTCAGAGAAAATTACTTTCCTTTGAAAGTGCCTTAAGCTACTTACAAGCATTCACAAGAAACACTAATGCGTTTCTATGAAAGAGAAGCACTCTGTTCCAACACTTCAATTCACTGCACGAAGGGAATGGAGTGTTGCTTCACTTTCTAAATGCTGTCCTTTCAGTGAAAATCACTTTCCTTTGAAAGAGCCTTAAGCTACTTACAAGCATTCAACAGAAACTCACATGTATTTCTCTGAAAGAGATGCAGTCTCTTCCAAAACTTCAATTCAGTGTGCGAAGTGAATGGACTGTTGCTTCCCTTTCTAAATGCTGTCCTTTCAGAGAAAATCACTTTCCTTTGAAAGTGAATTAAGCTACTTACAAGCATTCAACAGAAACTCACATGCATTTCTCTGAAACAGAAGAAGTCTGTTCCAACACTTCAATTCTCTGTGCGAAGTGAATGGAGTGTTGCTTCACTTTCTAAATGCTGTCCTTTCAAAGAAAATCACTTTCCTTTAAAAGTGCCTTAAGCTACTTGCAAGCATTCACAAGAAACACTTATGTGTTTCTATGAAAGAGAAGCGTTCTGTTCCAACACTTCAATTCACTGCACGAAGTGAATGGAGTGTTGCAACAATTTCTAAATGCTGTCCTTTCAGAGAAAATCACTTTCCTTTGAATGAGCCTTGAGCTACTTACAAGCATTCAACAGAAACTCACATGCATTTCTCTGAAAGTGAAGAACTCTGTTCCAACACTTCACTTCTCTGTGCGAAGTGAATGGAGTGTTGCTTCACTTTCTAAATGCTGTCGTTTCAGAGAAAATCACTTTCCTTTGAAAGTGCCTTAAGCTACTTGCAAGCATTCACAAGAAACTCACATGCGTTTCCCTGAAAGAGAAGCAGTCTGTTCCAACACTTCAATTCACTGTGCGAAGTGAATGGAGTGTTGCTTCACTTTCTAAATTTTGTCCTTTCAGAGAAAATCACTTAACTTTGAAAGTGCCTTAAGCTACTTTCAAGCATTCAGAAGAAACACACATGCGTTTCTCTGAAATAGAAGCAGTCTGTTCCAACACTTCAATTCACTGTGCGAAGTGAATGGAATGTTACTTCACTTTCTAAATGCTGTACTTTCAGAGAAACTCACTTTCCTTTGAAAGTGCCTTAAGCTACTTTCAAGCATTCAGAAGAAACACACATGCGTTTCTCTGAAATAGAAGCAGTCTGTTCCAACACTTCAATTCTCTGTGCGAAGTGAATGGAGTGTTGCTTCACTTTCTAAATGCTGTCCTTTCATAGAAAATCACTTTCCTTTGTACGTGCCTTAAGCTACTTACAAGCATTAGGATGAAACTCACATGTGTTTCTCTAAAGAGAAGCAGTCTGTTCCAACACTTCAATTCACTGTGCGTAGTGAATAGAGTGTTGCGTCACTTTCTAAATGCTGTACTTTCAGAGAAAATCACTTACCTTTGAAAATGCCTTAAGCTACTTACAAGCATTAGGAAGAAACTCACATGTGTTTCTCTGAAAGAGAAGGAGTCTGTTCCAACACTTCAATTCACTGTGCAAAGTGAATGGAGTGTTGCTTCACTTTCTAAATGCTGTCCTTTCCGTGAAAATCACTTTCCTTTAAAAGAGCATTAAGCTACTTACAAGCATTCAACAGAAACTCACATGCATTTTTCTGAAAGAGAAGCAGTCTGTTCCAACACGTCAATTCAGTGCACGAAGGGAATGGAGTGTTGCCTCACTTTCTAAATGCTGTCCTTTCAGAGAAAATCACTTTCCTTTCGAAGTGCCTTAAGCTACTTACAAGCATTCAACAGAAACTCACATGCATTTCTCTGAAAGAGAAGCGGTCTGTTCCAACACTTCAATTCACTGTGCGAAGTGAATGGAGTGTTGCTTCACTTTCTCAATGCTGTCCTTTCAGAGAAAATCACTTTCCTTTGAAAGTGCCTTAAGCTACTTGCAAGCATTCAGAAGAAACACTAATGCGTTTCTATGAAAGAGAAGCATTCTGTTCCAACACTTCAATTCACTGCACGAAGTGAATGGAGTATTGCAACAATTTCTAAATGCTGTCTTTTCAGAGAAAATCACTTTCCTTTGAATGAGCCTTGAGCTACTTACAAGCATTCACTAGAAACTCACATGCATTTCTCTGAAAGAGAAGCAGTCTGTTCCAACACTTCAATTCACTGTGCGAAGTGAATGGAGTGTTGCTTCACTTTCTAAATGCTGTTCTTTCAGAGAAACTCACTTTCCTTTGAAAGTGCCATAAGCTACTTTCAACCATTCAGAAGAAACACACATGCATTTCTCTGAAAGAGAAGCCTTCTTTTCCAACACTTCAATTCACTGTGCGAAGTGAATGGAGTGTTGCTTCACTTTCTAAATGCTATCCTTTCAGAGAAAATCACTTTACTTTGAAAGTGCCTCAAGCTACTTACAAGCATTAGGATGAAACTCACATGCGTTTCTCTAAAGAGAAGCAGACTGTTCCAACACTTCAATTCACTGTGCGAAGTGAATAGAGTGTTCCTTCACTTTCTAAATGCTGTACTTTCAGAGAAAATCACTTTTGTTTGAAAGTGCCTTAAGGTACTTTCAAGCGTTCAGAAGAAACACACATGCATTTCTCTGAAATAGAAGCAGTCTGTTCCAACACTTCAATTCACTGTGCGAAGTTAATGGAGTGTTGCTTCACTTTCTAAATGCTGTCCTTTCAGAGAAAATTACTTTCCTTTGAAAGTGCCTTAAGCTACTTACAAGCATTCACAAGAAACACAAATGCGTTTCTATGAAAGAGAAGCACTCTGTTCCAACACTTCAATTCACTGCACGAAGGGAATGGAGTGTTGCTTCACTTTCTAAATGCTGTCCTTTCAGTGAAAATCACTTTCCTTTGAAAGAGCCTTAAGCTACTTACAAGCATTCAACAGAAACTCACATGTATTTCTCTGAAAGAGATGCAGTCTCTTCCAAAACTTCAATTCAGTGTGCGAAGTGAATGGAGTGTTGCTTCCCTTTCTAAATGCTGTCCTTTCAGAGAAAATCACTTTCCTTTGAAAGTGAATTAAGCTACTTACAAGCATTCAACAGAAACTCACATGCATTTCTCTGAAACAGAAGAAGTCTGTTCCAACACTTCAATTCTCTGTGCGAAGTGAATGGAGTGTTGCTTCACTTTCTAAATGCTGTCCTTTCAAAGAAAATCACTTTCCTTTAAAAGTGCCTTAAGCTACTTGCAAGCATTCACAAGAAACACTTATGTGTTTCTATGAAAGAGAAGCGTTCTGTTCCAACACTTCAATTCACTGCACGAAGTGAATGGAGTGTTGCAACAATTTCTAAATGCTGTCCTTTCAGAGAAAATCACTTTCCTTTGAATGAGCCTTGAGCTACTTACAAGCATTCAACAGAAACTCACATGCATTTCTCAGAAAGAGAAGCAGTCTGTTCCAACACTTCAATTCACTGTGCGAAGTGAATGGATGTTACTTCACTTTCTAAATGCTGTCCTTTCAGAGAAAATCACTTTACTTTGAAAGTGCCTAAAGCTACTTGCAAGCATTCACAAGAAACTCACATGCGTTTCCCTGAAAGAGAAGCAGTCTGTTCCAACACTTCAATTCACTGTGCGAAGTGAATGGAGTGTTGCTTCACTTTCTAAGCAACTTTCTAAGCTTCACTTTACTTTGAAAGTGCCTTAAGCTACTTTCAAGCATTCAGAAGAAACACACATGCGTTTCTCTGAAATAGAAGCAGTCTGTTCCAACACTTCAATTCACTGTGCGAAGTGAATGGAATGTTACTTCACTTTCTAAATGCTGTCCTTTCAGAGAAACTCACTTTCCTTTGAAAGTGCCTTAAGCTACTTTCAAGCATTCAGAAGAAACACACATGCGTTTCTCTGAAATAGAAGCAGTCTGTTCCAACACTTCAATTCTCTGTGCGAAGTGAATGGAGTGTTGCTTCACTTTCTAAATGCTGTCCTTTCATAGAAAATCACTTTCCTTTGAACGTGCCTTAAGCTACTTACAAGCATTAGGATGAAACTCACATGTGTTTCTCTAAAGAGAAGCAGTCTTTTCCAACACTTCAATTCACTGTGCGTACTGAATAGAGTGTTGCGTCACTTTCTAAATGCTGTACTTTCAGAGAAAATCACTTACCTTTGAAAATGCCTTAAGCTACTTACAAGCATTAGGAAGAAACTCACATGCGTTTCTCTGAAAGAGAAGGAGTCTGTTCCAACACTTCAATTCACTGTGCAAAGTGAATGGAGTGTTGCTTCACTTTCTAAATGCTGTCCTTTCCGTGAAAATCACTTTCCTTTAAAAGAGCATTAAGCTACTTACAAGCATTCAACAGAAACTCACATGCATTTTTCTGAAAGAGAAGCAGTCTGTTCCAACACGTCAATTCAGTGCACGAAGGGAATGGAGTGTTGCCTCACTTTCTAAATGCTGTCCTTTCAGAGAAAATCACTTTCCTTTGAACGTGCCTTAAGCTACTTACAAGCATTAGGATGAAACTCACATGTGTTTCTCTAAAGAGAAGCAGTCTGTTCCAACACTTCAATTCACTGCACGAAGGGAATGGAGTGTTGCTTCACTTTCTCAATGCTGTCCTTTCAGAGAAAATCACTTTCCTTTGAAAGAGCATTAAGCTACTTACAAGCATTCAACAGAAACTCACATGCATTTCTCTGAAAGAGAAGCAGTCTGTTCCAACACGTCAATTCAGTGCACGAAGGGAATGGAGTGTTGCTTCACTTTCTAAATGCTGTCCTTTCAGAGAAAATCACTTTCCTTTCAAAGTGCCTTAAGCTACTTACAAGCTTTCAACAGAAACTCACATGCATTTCTCTGAAAGAGAAGCGGTCTGTTCCAACACTTCAATTCACTGTGCGAAGTGAATGGAGTGTTGCTTCACTTTCTCAATGCTGTCCTTTCAGAGAAAATCACTTTCCTTTGAAAGTGCCTTAAGCTACTTGCAAGCATTCAGAAGAAACACTAATGCGTTTCTATGAAAGAGAAGCATTCTGTTCCAACACTTCAATTCACTGCACGAAGTGAATGGAGTATTGCAACAATTTCTAAATGCTGTCTTTTCAGAGAAAATCACTTTCCTTTGAATGAGCCTTGAGCTACTTACAAGCATTCACCAGAAACTCACATGCATTTCTCTGAAAGAGAAGCAGTCTGTTCCAACACTTCAATTCACTGTGCGAAGTGAATGGAGTGTTGCTTCACTTTCTAAATGCTGTCCTTTCAGAGAAAATCACTTTCCTTTGAAAGTGCCTTAAGCTACTTTCAAGGATTCAGAAGAAACACACATGCGTTTCTCTGAAATATAAGCAGTCTGTTCCAACACTTCAATTCACTGTGCGATGTGAATGGAGTGTTGCTTCACTTTCTCAATGCTGTCCTTTCAGAGAAAATTACTCTCCTTTGAAAGTGGCTTAAGCTACTTTCAAGCATTCAGAAGAAACACACATGCGTTTCTCTGAAATAGAAGCAGTCTGTTCCAACACTTCAATTCACTGTGCGAAGTAAATGGAGTGTTGTTTCACTTTCTAAATGCTTTCCTTTCAGAGAAAATTACTTTCCTTTGAAAGTGCCTTCAGCTACTTACAAGCATTAGGAAGAAACTCACATGCGTTTCTCTGAAAGAGAAGCAGTCTGTTCCTACACTTCAATTCACTGTGCGAAGTAAATAGAGTGTTGCTTCACTTTCTAAATGCTGTCCTTTCAGAGAAAATCACTTTCCTTTGAAAGAGCCTTAAGCTACTTGCAAGCATTCACAAGAAACACTAATGCGTTTCTATGAAAGAGAAGCACTCTGTTCCAACACTTCAAATCACTGCACGAAGGGAATGGAGTGTTGCTTCACTTTCTAAATGCTGTCCTTTCAGAGAAAATCACTTTCCTTTGAAAAAGCCTTAAGCTACTTACAGGCATTCAACAGAAACTCACATGCATTTCTCTGAAACAGAAGCAGTCTCTTCCAACACTTCAATTCACTGTGCGAAGTGAATGGAGTGTTGCTTCACTTTCTAAATGCTGTCCTTTCAGAGAAAATCACTTTCCTTTGAAAGTGCCTTAAGCTACTTACAAGCATTAGGATGAAACTCACATGTGTTTCTCTGAAAGAGAAGCAGTGTGTCCAAAACTTCAATTCAGTGTGCGAAGTGAATGGAGTGTTGCTTCACTTTCTAAATGCTGTCCTTTCAGAGAAAATCACTTTCCTTTGAAACTGCCTTAATCTACTTACAAGCATTAGGAAGAAACTCACATGCGTTTCTCTGAAAGAGAATCAGTCTGTTCCAACACTTCAATTCACTGTGCGAAGTGAATGGAGTGTTGGTTCACTTTCTAAATTTTTTCCTTTTAGAGACAATCACTTTCCTTTGAAAGTGCCTTAAACTAATTTCAAGCATTCACAAAAAACTCACATGCGTTTCTCTGAAAAAGAATTAGTCTGTTCCAACACTTCAATTCACTGTGCGGAGTGAATGGAGTGTTGCTTCACTTTCTAAATGCTGTCCTTTCAGAGAAAATCACTTTCCTTTGAAAGTGCCTTAAGCTACTTACAAGCATTCAACAGAAACTCACATGCATTTCTCTGAAAGAGAAGCAGTCTGTTCCAACACTTCAATTCACTGTGCAAAGTGAATGGAGTGTTGCTTCACTTTCGAAATGCTGTCCTTTCAGAGAAAATCACTTTCCTTTGAAAGTGCCTTAAACTACTTTCAAGCATTCACAAAAAACTCACATGCGTTTCTCTGAAAGAGAAGCAATCTGTTCCAACACTTCAATTCACTGTGCGAAGTGAATGGAGTGTTTATTCACTTTCTCAATGCTGTCCTTTCAGAGAAAATCACTTTCCTTTGAAAGAGCCTTAAGCTACTGACAAGCATTCAACAGAAACTCACATGCATAACTCTGAAAGAGAAGCAGTCTGTTCCAACACTTCAATTCACTGTGCGAAGTGAATGGAGTGTTACTTCACTTTCTAAATTCTGTCCTTTCAGAGAAAATCACTTTCCTTTGAAAATGCCTTAAGCTACTTACAAGGATTAGGAAGAAACTCACATGCGTTTCTCTGAAAGAGAAGGAGTCTGTTCCAACACTTCAATTCACTGTGCGAAGTGAATGGAGTGTTGCGTCACTTTCTAAATGCTGTACTTTCCGAGAAAATCACTTTCCTTTGAAAGAGCATTAAGCTACTTACAAGCATTCAAGAGAAACTCACATGCATTTCTCTGAAAGAGAAGCAGTCTGTTCCAACACGTCAATTCGGTGCACGAAAGGAATGGAGTGTTGCTTCACTTTCTAAATGCTGTCTTCTCAGAGAAAATCACTTTCCTTTGAAAGTGCCTTAAGCTACTTACAAGCTTTCACCAGAAACTCACATGCATTTCTCTGAAAGAGAAGCGGTCTGTTACAACACTTCTATTCACTGTGCGAAGTGAATGGAGTGTTGCTTCACTTTCTAAATGCTGTACTTTCAGAGAAAATCACTTTTGTTTGAAAGTGCCTTAAGCAACTTTCAAGCATTCAAAAGAAACTCACATGTGTTTCTCTGAAAGAGAAGCCTTCTCTTCCAACACTTCAATTCAGAGTGCGAAGTGAATGGAGTGTTGCTTCACTATCTAAATGCTGTCCTTTCAGAGAAAATCACTTTCCTTTGAAAGTGCCTTAAGCTACTTAAAAGCATTCAACAGAAACTCACATGCATTTCTCTGAAAGAGAAGCAGTCTGTTCCAACACTTCAATTCACTGTGCGAAGTGAATGGAGTGTTGCTTCACTTTCTAAATGCTTTCCTTTCAGAGAAAATCACTTTCCTTTGAAAGTGCCTTAAGCAACTTGCAAGCATTCACAAGAAACACTAATGCGTTTCTACGTAAGAGAAGCACTCTGTTCCAGCACTTCAATTCACTGTGCGAAGTGATTGGAGTGTTGCTTCACTTTCTAAATTCTGTCCTTTCAGAGAAAATCACTTTCCTTTCAAAGTGCCTTAAGTTACTTTCAAGCGTTCACAGAAACTCACATGCGTTTCACTGAAAGAGAAGCATTCTGTTCTAACACTTCAATTCACTGTGCAAAGTGAATGGAGTGTTGCCTCACTTTCGAAATGCTGTCCTTTCAGAGAAAATCACTTTCCTTTGAAAGTGCCTTAAGCTACTTTCAAGCATTCACAAAAAACTCACATGCGTGTCTCTGAAAGAGAAGCAGTCTGTTCCAACACTTCAATTCACTGTGCGAAGTGAATGGAGTGTTGCTTCACTTTCTAAATGCTGTCCTTTCAGAGAAAATCACTTTCCTTTGAAAGAGCCTTAAGCTACTTACAAGCATTCAACAGAAACTCACATGCGTTTCTCTGAAAGAGAAGGAGTCTGTTCCAACACTTCAATTCACTGTGCGAAGTGAATGGAGTGTTGGTTCACTTTCTAAATTTTGTATTTTAGAGACAATCACTTTCCTTTGAAAGTGCCTTAAGCTACTTACAAGCATTCAACAGAAACTCACATGCATTTCTCTGAAAGAGAAGCAGTCTGTTCCAACACGTCAATTCAGTGCACGAAGGGAATGGAGTGTTGCTTCACTTTCTAAATGCTGTCCTCTCAGAGAAAGTCACTTTCCTTTGAAAGTGCCTTAAGCTACTTACAAGCTTTCAACAGAAACTCTCATGCATTTCTCTGAAAGAGAAGCGGTGTGTTCCAACACTTCAATTCACTGTGCGAAGTGAATGGAGTGTTGCTTCACTTTCTAAATTCTGTCCTTTCAGAGAAAACAACTTTCCTTTGAAAGTGCCTTAAACTACTTTCAAGCATTCACCAAAAACTCACATGCGTTTCTCTGAAAGAGAAGCAGTCTGTTCCAACACTTCAATTCAGTGTGCGAAGTGAATGGAGTGTTGCTTCACTTTCTCAATGCTGTCCTTTCAGAGAAAATCACTTTCCTTTGAAAGTGCCTTAAGCAACTTGCAAGCATTCACAAGAAACACTAATGCGTTTCTACGAAAGAGAAGCACTCTGTTCCAACACTTCAATTCACTGTGCGAAGTGATTGGAGTGTTGCTTCACTTTCTAAATTCTGTCCTTTCAGAGAAAATCACTTTCCTTTCAAAGTGCCTTAAGTTACTTTCAAGCGTTCACAGAAACTCACATGCGTTTCACTGAAAGAGAAGCATTCTGTTCTAACACTTCAATTCACTGTGCAAAGTGAATGTAGTGTTGCTTCACTTTCGAAATGCTGTCCTTTCAGAGAAAATCACTTTCCTTTGAAAGTGCCTTAAGCTACATTCAAGCATTCACAAAAAACTCACATGCGTGTCTCTGAAAGAGAAGCAGTCTGTTCCAACACGTCAATTCAGTGCACGAAGGGAATGGAGTGTTGCTTCACTTTCTAAATGCTGTCCTTTCAGAGAAAATCACTTTCCTTTCAAAGTGCCTTAAGCTACTTACAAGCATTCAACAGAAACTCACATGCATTTCTCTGAAAGAGAAGCGGTCTGTTCCAACACTTCAATTCACTGTGCGAAGTGAATGGAGTGTTGCTTCACTTTCTCAATGCTGTCCTTTCAGAGAAAATCACTTTCCTTTGAAAGTGCCTTAAGCTACTTGCAAGCATTCAGAAGAAACACTAATGCGTTTCTATGAAAGAGAAGCATTCTGTTCCAACACTTCAATTCACTGCACGAAGTGAATGGAATATTGCAACAATTTCTAAATGCTGTCTTTTCAGAGAAAATCACTTTCCTTTGAATGAGCCTTGAGCTACTTACAAGCATTCACTAGAAACTCACATGCATTTCTCTGAAAGAGAAGCAGTCTGTTCCAACACTTCAATTCACTGTGCGAAGTGAATGGAGTGTTGCTTCACTTTCTAAATGCTGTTCTTTCAGAGAAACTCACTTTCCTTTAAAAGTGCCATAAGCTACTTTCAACCATTCAGAAGAAACACACATGCATTTCTCTGAAAGAGAAGCCTTCTTTTCCAACACTTCAATTCACTGTGCGAAGTGAATGGAGTGTTGCTTCACTTTCTAAATGCTGTCCTTTCAGAGAAAATCACTTTACTTTGAAAGTGCCTCAAGCTACTTACAAGCATTAGGATGAAACTCACATGCGTTTCTCTAAAGAGAAGCATTCTGTTCCAACACTTCAATTCACTGCACGAAGTGAATGGAGTATTGCAACAATTTCTAAATGCTGTCTTTTCAGAGAAAATCACTTTCCTTTGAATGAGCCTTGAGCTACTTACAAGCATTCACCAGAAACTCACATGCATTTCTCTGAAAGAGAAGCAGTCTGTTCCAACACTTCAATTCACTGTGCGAAGTGAATGGAGTGTTGCTTCACTTTCTAAATGCTGTCCTTTCAGAGAAAATCACTTTCCTTTGAAAGTGCCTTAAGCTACTTTCAAGGATTCAGAAGAAACACACATGCGTTTCTCTGAAATATAAGCAGTCTGTTCCAACACTTCAATTCACTGTGCGATGTGAATGGAGTGTTGCTTCACTTTCTCAATGCTGTCCTTTCAGAGAAAATTATTCTCCTTTGAAAGTGGCTTAAGCTACTTTCAAGCATTCAGAAGAAACACGCATGCGTTTCTCTGAAATAGAAGCAGTCTGTTCCAACACTTCAATTCACTGTGCGAAGTAAATGGAGTGTTGCTTCACTTTCTAAATGCTTTCCTTTCAGAGAAAATTACTTTCCTTTGAAAGTGCCTTAAGCTACTTACAAGCATTAGGAAGAAACTCACATGCGTTTCTCTGAAAGAGAAGCAGTCTGTTCCTACACTTCAATTCAATGTGCGAAGTAAATAGAGTGTTGCTTCACTTTCTAAATGCTGTCCTTTCAGAGAAAATCACTTTCCTTTGAAAGAGCCTTAAGCTACTTGCAAGCATTCACAAGAAACACTAATGCGTTTCTATGAAAGAGAAGCACTCTGTTCCAACACTTCAAATCAATGCACGAAGGGAATGGAGTGTTGCTTCACTTTCTAAATGCTGTCCTTTCAGAGAAAATCACTTTCCTTTGAAAAAGCCTTAAGCTACTTACAGGCATTCAACAGAAACTCACATGCATTTCTCTGAAACAGAAGCAGTCTCTTCCAACACTTCAATTCACTGTGCGAAGTGAATGGAGTGTTGCTTCACTTTCTAAATGCTGTCCTTTCAGAGAAAATCACTTTCCTTTGAAAGTGCCTTAAGCTACTTACAAGCATTAGGATGAAACTCACATGTGTTTCTCTGAAAGAGAAGCAGTGTGTCCAAAACTTCAATTCAGTGTGCGAAGTGAATGGAGTGTTGCTTCACTTTCTAAATGCTGTCCTTTCAGAGAAAATCACTTTCCTTTGAAACTGCCTTAATCTACTTACAAGCATTAGGAAGAAACTCACATGCGTTTCACTGAAAGAGAATCAGTCTGTTCCAACACTTCAATTCACTGTGCGAAGTGAATGGAGTGTTGGTTCACTTTCTAAATTTTTTCCTTTTAGAGACAATCACTTTCCTTTGAAAGTGCCTTAAACTAATTTCAAGCATTCACAAAAAACTCACATGCGTTTCTCTGAAAAAGAATTAGTCTGTTCCAACACTTCAATTCACTGTGCGAAGTGAATGGAGTGTTGCTTCACTTTCTAAATGCTGTCCTTTCAGAGAAAATCACTTTCCTTTGAAAGTGCCTTAAGCTACTTACAAGCATTCAACAGAAACTCATATGCATTTCTCTGAAAGAGAAGCAGTCTGTTCCACCACTTCAATTCACTGTGCAAAGTGAATGGAGTGTTGCTTCACTTTCGAAATGCTGTCCTTTCAGAGAAAATCACTTTCCTTTGAAAGTGCCTTAAACTACTTTCAAGCATTCACAAAAAACTCACATGCGTTTCTCTGAAAGAGAAGCAATCTGTTCCAACACTTCAATTCACTGTGCGAAGTGAATGGAGTGTTTATTCACTTTCTCAATGCTGTCCTTTCAGAGAAAATCACTTTCCTTTGAAAGAGCCTTAAGCTACTGACAAGCATTCAACAGAAACTCACATGCATAACTCTGAAAGAGAAGCAGTCTGTTCCAACACTTCAATTCACTGTGCGAAGTGAATGGAGTGTTACTTCACTTTCTAAATTCTGTACTTTCAGAGAAAATCACTTTCCTTTGAAAATGCCTTAAGCTACTTACAAGCATTAGGAAGAAACTCACATGCGTTTCTCTGAAAGAGAAGGAGTCTGTTCCAACACTTCAATTCTCTGTGCGAAGTGAATGGAGTGTTGCGTCACTTTCTAAATGCTGTCCTTTCCGAGAAAATCACTTTCCTTTGATAGAGCATTAAGCTTCTTACAAGCATTCAAGAGAAACTCACATGCATTTCTCTGAAAGAGAAGCAGTCTGTTCCAACACTTCAATTCACTGTGCGAAGTGAATGGAGTGTTGCTTCACTTTCTAAATGCTTTCCTTTCAGAGAAAATCACTTTCCTTTGAAAGTGCCTTAAGCAACTTGCAAGCATTCACAAGAAACACTAATGCGTTTCTACGTAAGAGAAGCACTCTGTTCCAACACTTCAATTCACTGTGCGAAGTGATTGGAGTGTTGCTTCACTTTCTAAATTCTGTCCTTTCAGAGAAAATCACTTTCCTTTCAAAGTGCCTTAAGTTACTTTCAAGCGTTCACAGAAACTCACATGCGTTTCACTGAAAGAGAAGCATTCTGTTCAAACAATTCAATTCACTGTGCAAAGTGAATGGAGTGTTGCTTCACTTTCGAAATGCTGTCCTTTCAGAGAAAATCACTTTCCTTTGAAAGTGCCTTAAGCTACTTTCAAGCATTGACAAAAAACTCACATGCGTGTCTCTGAAAGAGAAGCAGTCTGTTCCAACACTTCAATTCACTGTGCGAAGTGAATGGAGTGTTGCTTCACTTTCTAAATGCTGTCCTTTCAGAGAAAATCACTTTCCTTTGAAAGAGCCTTAAGCTACTTACAAGCATTCAACAGAAACTCACATGCGTTTCTCTGAAAGATAAGGAGTCTGTTCCAACACTTCAATTCACTGTGCGAAGTGAATGGAGTGTTGGTTCACTTTCTAAATTTTGTCTTTTAGAGACAATCACTTTCCTTTGAAAGTGCCTTAAGCTACTTACAAGCATTCAACAGAAACTCACATGCATTTCTCTGAAAGAGAAGCAGTCTGTTCCAACACGTCAATTCAGTGCACGAAGGGAATGGAGTGTTGCTTCACTTTCTAAATGCTGTCCTCTCAGAGAAAATCACTTTCCTTTGAAAGTGCCTTAAGCTACTTACAAGCTTTCAACAGAAACTCTCATGCATTTCTCTGAAAGAGAAGCGGTGTGTTCCAACACTTCAATTCACTGTGCGAAGTGAATGGAGTGTTGCTTCACTTTCTAAATTCTGTCCTTTCAGAGAAAACAACTTTCCTTTGAAAGTGCCTTAAACTACTTTCAAGCATTCACCAAAAACTCACATGCGTTTCTCTGAAAGAGAAGCAGTCTGTTCCAACACTTCAATTCACTGTGCGAAGTGAATGGAGTGTTGCTTCACGTTCTAAATTTTGTCCTTTCACAGAAAATCACTTTCCTTTGAAAGTGCCTTAAGCTACTTGCAAGCATTCAGAAGAAACACTAATGCGTTTCTATGAAAGAGATGCATTCTGTTCCAACACTTCAATTCACTGCACGAAGTGAATGGAGTATTGCAACAATTTCTAAATGCTGTCTTTTCAGAGAAAATCACTTTCCTTTGAATGAGCCTTGAGCTACTTACAAGCATTCACCAGAAACTCACATGCATTTCTCTGAAAGAGAAGCAGTCTGTTCCAACACTTCAATTCACTGTGCGAAGTGAATGGAGTGTTGCTTCACTTTCTAAATGCTGTGCTTTCAGAGAAAATCACTTTCCTTTGAAAGTGCCTTAAGCTACATTCAAGCATTCAGAAGAAACACACATGCATTTCTCTGAAAGAGAAGCCTTCTTTTCCAACACTTCAATTCACTGTGCGAAGTGAATGGAGTGTTGCTTCACTTTCTAAATGTTGTCCTTTCAGAGAAAATCACTTTACTTTGAAAGTGCCTCAAGCTACTTACAAGCATTAGGATGAAACTCACATGCGTTTCTCTAAAGAGAAGCAGTCTGTTCCAAACTTCAATTCACTGTGCGAAGTGAATAGAGTGTTGCTTAACTTTCTAATTGCTGTACTTTCAGAGAAAATCACTTTTGTTTGAAAGTGCCTTAAGCAACTTTCAAGCATTCACAGGAAACTCACATGTGTTTCTCTGAATGAGAAGCCTTCTCTTCCAACACTTCAATTCAGTGTGCGAAGTGAATGGAGTGTTGCTTCACTTTCTCAATGCTGTCCTTTCAGAGAAAATCACTTTCCTTTGAAAGTGCCTTAAGCAACTTGCAAGCATTCACAAGAAACACTAATGCGTTTCTACGAAAGAGAAGCACTCTGTTCCAACAGTTCAATTCACTGTGCGAAGTGATTGGAGTGTTGCTTCACTTTCTAAATTCTGTCCTTTCAGAGAAAATCACTTTCCTTTCAAAGTGCCTTAAGTTACTTTCAAGCGTTCACAGAAACTCACATGCGTTTCACTGAAAGAGAAGCATTCTGTTCTAACACTTCAATTCACTGTGCAAAGTGAATGTAGTGTTGCTTCACTTTCGAAATGCTGTCCTTTCAGAGAAAATCACTTTCCTTTGAAAGTGCCTTAAGCTACATTCAAGCATTCACAAAAAACTCACATGCGTGTCTCTGAAAGAGAAGCAGTCTGTTCCAACACGTCAATTCAGTGCACGAAGGGAATGGAGTGTTGCTTCACTTTCTAAATGCTGTCCTTTCAGAGAAAATCACTTTCCTTTCAAAGTGCCTTAAGCTACTTACAAGCATTCAACAGAAACTCACATGCATTTCTCTGAAAGAGAAGCGGTCTGTTCCAACACTTCAATTCACTGTGCGAAGTGAATGGAGTGTTGCTTCACTTTCTCAATGCTGTCCTTTCAGAGAAAATCACTTTCCTTTGAAAGTGCCTTAAGCTACTTGCAAGCATTCAGAAGAATCACTAATGCGTTTCTATGAAAGAGAAGCATTCTGTTCCAACACTTCAATTCACTGCACGAAGTGAATGGAATATTGCAACAATTTCTAAATGCTGTCTTTTCAGAGAAAATCACTTTCCTTTGAATGAGCCTTGAGCTACTTACAAGCATTCACTAGAAACTCACATGCATTTCTCTGAAAGAGAAGCAGTCTGTTCCAACACTTCAATTCACTGTGCGAAGTGAATGGAGTGTTGCTTCACTTTCTAAATGCTGTTCTTTCAGAGAAACTCACTTTCCTTTAAAAGTGCCATAAGCTACTTTCAACCATTCAGAAGAAACACACATGCATTTCTCTGAAAGAGAAGCCTTCTTTTCCAACACTTCAATTCACTGTGCGAAGTGAATGGAGTGTTGCTTCACTTTCTAAATGCTGTCCTTTCAGAGAAAATCACTTTACTTTGAAAGTGCCTCAAGCTACTTACAAGCATTAGGATGAAACTCACATGCGTTTCTCTAAAGAGAAGCATTCTGTTCCAACACTTCAATTCACTGCACGAAGTGAATGGAGTATTGCAACAATTTCTAAATGCTGTCTTTTCAGAGAAAATCACTTTCCTTTGAATGAGCCTTGAGCTACTTACAAGCATTCACCAGAAACTCACATGCATTTCTCTGAAAGAGAAGCAGTCTGTTCCAACACTTCAATTCACTGTGCGAAGTGAATGGAGTGTTGCTTCACTTTCTAAATGCTGTCCTTTCAGAGAAAATCACTTTCCTTTGAAAGTGCCTTAAGCTACTTTCAAGGATTCAGAAGAAACACACATGCGTTTCTCTGAAATATAAGCAGTCTGTTCCAACACTTCAATTCACTGTGCGATGTGAATGGAGTGTTGCTTCACTTTCTCAATGCTGTCCTTTCAGAGAAAATTATTCTCCTTTGAAAGTGGCTTAAGCTACTTTCAAGCATTCAGAAGAAACACACATGCGTTTCTCTGAAATAGAAGCAGTCTGTTCCAACACTTCAATTCACTGTGCGAAGTAAATGGAGTGTTGCTTCACTTTCTAAATGCTTTCCTTGCAGAGAAAATTACTTTCCTTTGAAAGTGCCTTAAGCTACTTACAAGCATTAGGAAGAAACTCACATGCGTTTCTCTGAAAGAGAAGCAGTCTGTTCCTACACTTCAATTCACTGTGCGAAGTAAATAGAGTGTTGCTTCACTTTCTCAATGCTGTCCTTTCAGAGAAAATCACTTTCTTTTGAAAGAGCCTTAAGCTACTTGCAAGCATTCACAAGAAACACTAATGCGTTTCTATGAAAGAGAAGCAGTCTGTTCCAACACTTCAAATCACTGCACGAAGGGAATGGAGTGTTGCTTCACATTCTAAATGCTGTCCTTTCAGAGAAAATCACTTTCCTTTGAAAAAGCCTTAAGCTACTTACAGGCATTCAACAGAAACTCACATGCATTTCTCTGAAACAGAAGCAGTCTCTTCCAACACTTCAATTCACTGTGCGAAGTGAATGGAGTGTTGCTTCACTTTCTAAATGCTGTCCTTTCAGAGAAAATCACTTTCCTTTGAAAGTGCCTTAAGCTACTTACAAGCATTAGGATGAAACTCACATGTGTTTCTCTGAAAGAGAAGCAGTGTGTCCAAAACTTCAATTCAGTGTGCGAAGTGAATGGAGTGTTGCTTCACTTTCTAAATGCTGTCCTTTCAGAGAAAATCACTTTCCTTTGAAACTGCCTTAATCTACTTACAAGCATTAGGAAGAAACTCACATGCGTTTCACTGAAAGAGAATCAGTCTGTTCCAACACATCAATTCACTGTGCGAAGTGAATGGAGTGTTGGTTCACTTTCTAAATTTTTTCCTTTTAGAGACAATCACTTTCCTTTGAAAGTGCCTTAAACTAATTTCAAGCATTCACAAAAAACTCACATGCGTTTCTCTGAAAAAGAATTAGTCTGTTCCAACACTTCAATTCACTGTGCGAAGTGAATGGAGTGTTGCTTCACTTTCTAAATGCTGTCCTTTCAGAGAAAATCACTTTCCTTTGAAAGTGCCTTAAGCTACTTACAAGCATTCAACAGAAACTCATATGCATTTCTCTGAAAGAGAAGCAGTCTGTTCCACCACTTCAATTCACTGTGCAAAGTGAATGGAGTGTTGCTTCACTTTCGAAATGCTGTCCTTTCAGAGAAAATCACTTTCCTTTGAAAGTGCCTTAAACTACTTTCAAGCATTCACAAAAAACTCACATGCGTTTCTCTGAAAGAGAAGCAATCTGTTCCAACACTTCAATTCACTGTGCGAAGTGAATGGAGTGTTTATTCACTTTCTCAATGCTGTCCTTTCAGAGAAAATCACTTTCCTTTGAAAGAGCCTTAAGCTACTGACAAGCATTCAACAGAAACTCACATGCATAACTCTGAAAGAGAAGCAGTCTGTTCCAACACTTCAATTCACTGTGCGAAGTGAATGGAGTGTTACTTCACTTTCTAAATTCTGTCCTTTCAGAGAAAATCACTTTCCTTTGAAAATGCCTTAAGCTACTTACAAGCATTAGGAAGAAACTCACATGCGTTTCTCTGAAAGAGAAGGAGTCTGTTCCAACACTTCAATTCTCTGTGCGAAGTGAATGGAGTGTTGCGTCACTTTCTAAATGCTGTCCTTTCCGAGAAAATCACTTTCCTTTGAAAGAGCATTAAGCTACTTACAAGCATTCAAGAGAAACTCACATGCATTTCTCTGAAAGAGAAGCAGTCTGTTCCAACACTTCAATTCACTGTGCGAAGTGAATGGAGTGTTGCTTCACTTTCTAAATGCTTTCCTTTCAGAGAAAATCACTTTCCTTTGAAAGTGCCTTAAGCAACTTGCAAGCATTCACAAGAAACACTAATGCGTTTCTACGTAAGAGAAGCACTCTGTTCCAACACTTCAATTCACTGTGCGAAGTGATTGGAGTGTTGCTTCACTTTCTAAATTCTGTCCTTTCAGAGAAAATCACTTTCCTTTCAAAGTGCCTTAAGTTACTTTCAAGCGTTCACAGAAACTCACATGCGTTTCACTGAAAGAGAAGCATTCTGTTCAAACAATTCAATTCACTGTGCAAAGTGAATGGAGTGTTGCTTCACTTTCGAAATGCTGTCCTTTCAGAGAAAATCACTTTCCTTTGAAAGTGCCTTAAGCTACTTTCAAGCATTGACAAAAAACTCACATGCGTGTCTCTGAAAGAGAAGCAGTCTGTTCCAACACTTCAATTCACTGTGCGAAGTGAAGGGAGTGTTGCTTCACTTTCTAAATGCTGTCCTTTCAGAGAAAATCACTTTCCTTTGAAAGAGCCTTAAGCTACTTACAAGCATTCAACAGAAACTCACATGCGTTTCTCTGAAAGATAAGGAGTCTGTTCCAACACTTCAATTCACTGTGCGAAGTGAATGGAGTGTTGGTTCACTTTCTAAATTTTGTCTTTTAGAGACAATCACTTTCCTTTGAAAGTGCCTTAAGCTACTTACAAGCATTCAACAGAAACTCACATGCATTTCTCTGAAAGAGAAGCAGTCTGTTCCAACACGTCAATTCAGTGCACGAAGGGAATGGAGTGTTGCTTCACTTTCTAAATGCTGTCCTCTCAGAGAAAATCACTTTCCTTTGAAAGTGCCTTAAGCTACTTACAAGCTTTCAACAGAAACTCTCATGCATTTCTCTGAAAGAGAAGCGGTGTGTTCCAACACTTCAATTCACTGTGCGAAGTGAATGGAGTGTTGCTTCACTTTCTAAATTCTGTCCTTTCAGAGAAAACAACTTTCCTTTGAAAGTGCCTTAAACTACTTTCAAGCATTCACCAAAAACTCACATGCGTTTCTCTGAAAGAGAATTAGTCTGTTCCAACACTTCAATTCACTGTGCGAAGTGAATGGAGTGTTGCTTCACTTTCTAAATTTTGTCCTTTCACAGAAAATCACTTTCCTTTGAAAGTGCCTTAAGCTACTTGCAAGCATTCAACAGAAACTCACATGCATTTCTCTGAAAGAGAAGCAGTCTGTTCCAACACTTCAATTCACTGTGCAAAGTGAATGGAGTGTTGCTTCACTTTCGAAATGCTGTATTTTCAGAGAAAATCACTTTCCTTTGAAAGTGCCTTAAACTACTTTCAAGCATTCAGAAAAAACTCACATGCGTTTCTCTGAAAGAGAAGCAATCTGTTCCAACACTTCAATTCACTGTGCGAAGTGAATGGAGTGTTTATTCACTTTCTCAATGCTGTCCTTTCAGAGAAAATCACTTTCCTTTGAAAGAGCCTTAAGCTACTTACAAGCATTCAACAGAAACTCACAAGCATAACTCTGAAAGAGAAGCAGTCTGTTCCAACACTTCAATTCACTGTGCAAAGTGAATGGAGTGTTACTTCACTTTCTAAATTCTGTCCTTTCAGAGAAAATCACTTTCCTTTGAAAATGCCTTAAGCTACTTACAAGCATTAGGAAGAAACTCACATGCGTTTCTCTGAAAGAGAATTAGTCTGTTCCAACACTTCAATTCACTGTGCGATGTGAATGGAGTGTTGCTTCACTTTCTAAATGCTGTCCTTTCAGAGAAAATCACTTTCCTTTGAAAGTGCCTTAAGCTACTTACAAGCATTCAACAGAAACTCACATGCATTTCTCTGAAAGAGATGCAGTCTGTTCCAACATTTCAATTCACTGTGCAAAGTGAATGGAGTGTTGCTTCACTTTCGAAATGCTGTATTTTCAGAGAAAATCACTTTCCTTTAAAAGTGCCTTAAACTACTTTCAAGCATTCAGAAAAAACTCACATGCGTTTCTCTGAAAGAGAAGCAATCTGTTCCAACACTTCAATTCACTGTGCGAAGTGAATGGAGTGTTTATTCACTTTCTCAATGCTGTCCTTTCAGAGAAAATCACTTTCCTTTGAAAGAGCCTTAAGCTACTTACAAGCATTCAACAGAAACTCACAAGCATAACTCTGAAAGAGAAGCAGTCTGTTCCAACACTTCAATTCACTGTGCAAAGTGAATGGAGTGTTACTTCACTTTCTAAATTCTGTCCTTTCAGAGAAAATCACTTTCCTTTGAAAATGCCTTAAGCTACTTACAAGCATTAGGAAGAAACTCACATGCGTTTCTCTGAAAGAGAAGCAGTCTGTTCCAACACGTCAATTCGGTGCACAAAGGGAATGGAGTGTTGCTTCACTTTCTAAATGCTGTCCTTTCAGAGAAAATCACTTTCCTTTCAAAGTGCCTTAAGCTACTTACAAGCTTTCAACAGAAACTCACATGCATTTCTCTGAAAGAGAAGCGGTCTGTTCCAACACTTCAATTCACTGTGCGAAGTGAATGGAGTGTTGCTTCACTTTCTCAATGCTGTCCTTTCAGAGAAAATCACTTTCCTTTGAAAGTGCCTTAAGCTACTTGCAAGCATTCAGAAGAAACACTAATGCGTTTCTATGAAAAAGAAGCATTCTGTTCCAACACTTCAATTCACTGCACGAAGTGAATGGAGTATTGCAACAATTTCTAAATGCTCTCTTTTCAGAGAAAATCACTTTCCTTTGAATGAGCCTTGAGCTACTTACAAGCATTCACCAGAAACTCACATGCATTTCTCTGAAAGAGAAGCAGTCTGTTCCAACACTTCAATTCACTGTGCGAAGTGAATGCAGTGTTGCTTCACTTTCTAAATGCTGTCCTTTCAGAGAAAATCACTTTCCTTTGAAAGTGCCTTAAGCTACTTTCAAGCAATCAGAAGAAACACACATGCGTTTCTCTGAAATATAAGCAGTCTGTTCCAACACTTCAATTCACTGCACGAAGGGAATGGAGTGTTGCTTCACTTTCTCAATGCTGTCCTTTCAGAGAAAATTACTCTCCTTTGAAAGTGGCTTAAGCTACTTTCAAGCATTCAGAAGAAACACACATGCGTTTCTCTGAAATAGAAGCAGTCTGTTCCAACACTTCAATTCACTGTGCGAAGTAAATGGAGTGTTGCTTCACTTTCTAAATGCTTTCCTTTCAGAGAAAATTACTTTCCTTTGAAAGTGCCTTAAGCTACTTACAAGCATTAGGAAGAAACTCACATGCGTTTCTCTGAAAGAGAAGCAGTCTGTTCCTACACTTCAATTCACTGTGCGAAGTAAATAGAGTGTTGCTTCACTTTCTAAATGCTGTCCTTTCAGAGAAAATCACTTTCCTTTGAAAGAGCCTTAAGCTACTTGCAAGCATTCACAAGAAACACTAATGCGTTTCTATGAAAGAGAAGCAGTCTGTTCCAACACTTCAAATCACTGCACGAAGGGAATGGAGTGTTGCTTCACTTTCTAAATGCTGTCCTTTCAGAGAAAATCACTTTCCTTTGAAAAAGCCTTAAGCTACTTACAAGCATTCAACAGAAACTCACATGCATTTCTCTGAAACAGAAGCAGTCTCTTCCAACACTTCAATTCACTGTGCGAACTTAATGGAGTGTTGCTTCACTTTCTAAATGCTGTCCTTTCAGAGAAAATCACTTTCCTTTGAAAGTGCCTTAAGGTACTTACAAGCATTAGGATGAAACTCACATGTGTTTCTCTGAAAGAGAAGCAGTGTGTCCAAAACTTCAATTCAGTGTGCGAAGTGAATGGAGTTTTGCTTCACTTTCTAAATGCTGTCCTTTCAGAGAAAATCACTTTCCTTTGAAACTGCCTTAATCTACTTACAAGCATTAGGAAGAAACTCACATGCGTTTCTCTGAAAGAGAATCAGTCTGTTCCAACACTTCAATTCACTGTGCGAAGTGAATGGAGTGTTGGTTCACTTTCTAAATTTTTTCCTTTTAGAGACAATCACTTTCCTTTGAAAGTGCCTTAAACTAATTTCAAGCATTCACAAAAAACTCACATGCGTTTCTCTGAAAAAGAATTAGTCTGTTCCAACACTTCAATTCACTGTGCGAAGTGAATGGAGTGTTGGTTCACTTTCTAAATTTTTTCCTTTTAGAGACAATCACTTTCCTTTGAAAGTGCCTTAAACTAATTTCAAGCATTCACAAAAAACTCACATGCGTTTCTCTGAAAAAGAATTAGTCTGTTCCAACACTTCAATTCACTGTGCGAAGTGAATGGAGTGTTGCTTCACTTTCTAAATGCTGTCCTTTCAGAGAAAATCACTTTCCTTTGAAAGTGCCTTAAGCTACTTACAAGCATTCAACAGAAACTCACATGCATTTCTCTGAAAGAGAAGCAGTCTGTTCCAACACTTCAATTCACTGTGCAAAGTGAATGGAGTGTTGCTTCACTTTCGAAATGCTGTCCTTTCAGAGAAAATCACTTTCCTTTGAAAGTGCCTTAAACTGCTTTCAAGCATTCACAAAAAACTCACATGCGTTTCTCTGAAAGAGAAGCAATCTGTTCCAACACTTCAATTCACTGTGCGAAGTGAATGGAGTGTTTATTCACTTTCTCAATGCTGTCCTTTCAGAGAAAATCACTTTCCTTTGAAAGAGCCTTAAGCTACTGACAAGCATTCAACAGAAACTCACATGCATAACTCTGAAAGAGAAGCAGTCTGTTCCAACACTTCAATGCACTGTGCGAAGTGAATGGAGTGTTACTTCACTTTCTAAATTCTGCCATTTCAGAGAAAATCACTTTCCTTTGAAAATGCCTTAAGCTACTTACAAGCATTAGGAAGAAACTCACATGCTTTTCTCTGAAAGAGAAGGAGTCTGTTCCAACACTTCAATTCACTGTGCGAAGTGAATGGAGTGTTGCGTCACTTTCTAAATGCTGTCCTTTCTGAGAAAATCCCTTTCCTTTGAAAGAGCATTAAGCTACTTACAAGCATTCAAGAGAAACTCACATGCATTTCTCTGAAAGAGAAGCAGTCTGTTCCAACACGTCAATTCGGTGCACAAAGGGAATGGAGTGTTGCTTCACTTTCTAAATGCTGTCCTCTCAGAGAAAATCACTTTCCTTTGAAAGTGCCTTAAGCTACTTACAAGCTTTCAACAGAAACTCACATGCATTTCTCTGAAAGAGAAGCGGTCTGTTCCAACACTTCTATTCACTGTGCGAAGTGAATGGAGTGTTGCTTCACTTTCTAAATGCTGTACTTTCAGAGAAAATCACTTTTGTTTGAAAGTGCCTTAAGCAACTTTCAAGCATTCACAAGAAACTCACATGTGTTTCTCTGAAAGAGAAGCCTTCTCTTCCAACACTTCAATTCAGAGTGCGAAGTGAATGGAGTGTTGCTTCACTTTCTAAATGCTGTCCTTTCAGAGAAAATCACTTTCCTTTGAAAGTGCCTTAAGCTACTTACAAGCATTCAACAGAAACTCACATGCATTTCTCTGAAAGAGAAGCAGTCTGTTCCAACACTTCAATTCACTGTGCGAAGTCAATGGAGTGTTGCTTCACTTTCTAAATGCTGTCCTGTCAGAGAAAATCACTTTCCTTTGAAAGTGCCTTAAGCAACTTGCAAGCATTCACAAGAAACACTAATGCGTTTCTACGTAAGAGAAGCACTCTGTTCCAACACTTCAATTCACTGTGCGAAGTGATTGGAGTGTTGCTTCACTTTCTAAATTCTGTCCTTTCAGAGAAAATCACTTTCCTTTCAAAGTGCCTTAAGTTACTTTCAAGCGTTCACAGAAACTCACATGCGTTTCACTGAAAGAAAAGCATTCTGTTCAAACACTTCAATTCACTGTGCAAAGTGAATGGAGTGTTGCTTCACTTTCGAAATGCTGTCCTTTCAGAGAAAATCACTTTCCTTTGAAAGTGCCTTAAGCTACTTTCAAGCATTCACAAAAAACTCACATGCGTGTCTCTGAAAGAGAAGCAGTCTGTTCCAACACTTCAATTCACTGTGCGAAGTGAATGGAGTGTTGCTTCACTTTCTAAATGCTGTCCTTTCAGAGAAAATCACTTTCCTTTGAAAGAGCCTTAAGCTACTTACAAGCATTCAACAGAAACTCACATGCGTTTCTCTGAAAGAGAATCAGTCTGTTCCAACACTTCAATTCACTGTGCGAAGTGAATGGAGTGTTGGTTCACTTTCTAAATTTTGTCTTTTAGAGACACTTTCCTTTGAAAGTGCCTTAAGCTACTTACAAGCATTCAACAGAAACTCACATGCATTTCTCTGAAAGAGAAGCAGTCTGTTCCAACACGTCAATTCAGTGCACGAAGGGAATGGAGTGTTGCTTCACTTTCTAAATGCTGTCCTCTCAGACAAAATCACTTTCCTTTGAAAGTGCCTTAAGCTACTTACAAGCTTTCAACAGAAACTCTCATGCATTTCTCTGAAAGAGAAGCGGTCTGTTCCAACACTTCAATTCACTGTGCGAAGTGAATGGAGTGTTGCTTCACTTTCTCAATGCTGTCCTTTCAGAGAAAATCACTTTCCTTTGAAAGTGCCTTAAGCTACTTGCAAGCATTCAGAAGAAACACTAATGCGTTTCTATGAAAAAGAAGCATTCTGTTCCAACACTTCAATTCACTGCACGAAGTGAATGGAGTATTGCAACAATTTCTAAATGCTGTCTTTTCAGAGAAAATCACTTTCCTTTGAATGAGCCTTGAGCTACTTACAAGCATTCACCAGAAACTCACATGCATTTCTCTGAAAGAGAAGCAGTCTGTTCCAACACTTCAATTCACTGTGCGAAGTGAATGGAGTGTTGCTTCACTTTCTAAATGCTGTTCTTTCAGAGAAACTCACTTTCCTTTGAAAGTGCCTTAAGCTACTTTCAAGCATTCAGAAGAAACACACATGCATTTCTCTGAAAGAGAAGCCTTCTTTTCAAACACTTCAATTCACTGTGCGAAGTGAATGGAGTGTTGCTTCACTTTCTAAATGTTGTCCTTTCAGAGAAAATCACTTTACTTTGAAAGTGCCTCAAGCTACTTACTAGCATTAGGATGAAACTTACATGCGTTTCTCTAAAGAGAAGCAGTCTGTTCCAACACTTCAATTCACTGTGCGAAGTGAATAGAGTGTTGCTTCACTTTCTAATTGCTGTACTTTCAGAGAAAATCACTTTTGTTTGAAAGTGCCTTAAGCAACTTTCAAGCATTCACAAGAAACTCACATGTGTTTCTCTGAAAGAGAAGCCTTCTCTTCCAACACTTCAATTCAGTGTGCGAAGTGAATGGAGTGTTGCTTCACTTTCTAAATGCTGTCCTTTCAGAGAAAATCACTTTCCTTTGAAAGTGCCTTAAGCAACTTGCAAGCATTCACAAGAAACACTAAGGCGTTTCTACGAAAGAGAAGCACTCTGTTCCAACACTTCAATTCACTGTGCGAAGTGATTGGAGTGTTGCTTCACTTTCTAAATTCTGTCCTTTCAGAGAAAATCACTTTCCTTTCAAAGTGCCTTAAGTTACTTTCAAGCGTTCACAGAAACTCACATGCGTTTCACTGAAAGAGAAGCAGTCTGTTCCAACACTTCAATTCACTGTGCGAAGTGAATGGAGTGTTGGTTCACTTTCTAAATTTTGTCCTTTTGGAGACAATCACTTTCCTTTGAAAGTGCCTTAAACTAATTTCAAGCATTCACAAAAAACTCACATGCGTTTCTCTGAAAGAGAATTAGTCTGTTCCAACACTTCAATTCACTGTGCGAAGTGAATGGAGTGTTGCTTCACTTTCTAAATGCTGTCCTTTCAGAGAAAATCACTTTCCTTTGAAAGTGCCTTAAGCTACTTACAAGCATTCAACAGAAACTCACATGCATTTCTCTGAAAGAGATGCAGTCTGTTCCAACATTTCAATTCACTGTGCAAAGTGAATGGAGTGTTGCTTCACTTTCGAAATGCTGTATTTTCAGAGAAAATCACTTTCCTTTGAAAGTGCCTTAAACTACTTTCAAGCATTCAGAAAAAACTCACATGCGTTTCTCTGAAAGAGAAGCAATCTGTTCCAACACTTCAATTCACTGTGCGAAGTGAATGGAGTGTTTATTCACTTTCTCAATGCTGTCCTTTCAGAGAAAATCACTTTCCTTTGAAAGAGCCTTAAGCTACTTACAAGCATTCAACAGAAACTCACAAGCATAACTCTGAAAGAGAAGCAGTCTGTTCCAACACTTCAATTCACTGTGCAAAGTGAATGGAGTGTTACTTCACTTTCTAAATTCTGTCCTTTCAGAGAAAATCACTTTCCTTTGAAAATGCCTTAAGCTACTTACAAGCATTAGGAAGAAACTCACATGCGTTTCTCTGAAAGAGAATTAGTCTGTTCCAACACTTCAATTCACTGTGCGAAGTGAATGGAGTGTTGCTTCACTTTCTAAATGCTGTCCTTTCAGAGAAAATCACTTTCCTTTGAAAGTGCCTTAAGCTACTTACAAGCATTCAACAGAAACTCACATGCATTTCTCTGAAAGAGATGCAGTCTGTTCCAACATTTCAATTCACTGTGCAAAGTGAATGGAGTGTTGCTTCACTTTCGAAATGCTGTATTTTCAGAGAAAATCACTTTCCTTTGAAAGTGCCTTAAACTACTTTCAAGCATTCAGAAAAAACTCACATGCGTTTCTCTGAAAGAGAAGCAATCTGTTCCAACACTTCAATTCACTGTGCGAAGTGAATGGAGTGTTTATTCACTTTCTCAATGCTGTCCTTTCAGAGAAAATCACTTTCCTTTGACAGAGCCTTAAGCTACTTACAAGCATTCAACAGAAACTCACAAGCATAACTCTGAAAGAGAAGCAGTCTGTTCCAACACTTCAATTCACTGTGCAAAGTGAATGGAGTGTTACTTCACTTTCTAAATTCTGTCCTTTCAGAGAAAATCACTTTCCTTTGAAAATGCCTTAAGCTACTTACAAGCATTAGGAAGAAACTCACATGCGTTTCTCTGAAAGAGAAGCAGTCTGTTCCAACACGTCAATTCGGTGCACAAAGGGAATGGAGTGTTGCTTCACTTTCTAAATGCTGTCCTTTCAGAGAAAATCACTTTCCTTTCAAAGTGCCTTAAGCTACTTACAAGCTTTCAACAGAAACTCACATGCATTTCTCTGAAAGAGAAGCGGTCTGTTCCAACACTTCAATTCACTGTGCGAAGTGAATGGAGTGTTGCTTCACTTTCTCAATGCTGTCCTTTCAGAGAAAATCACTTTCCTTTGAAAGTGCCTTAAGCTACTTGCAAGCATTCAGAAGAAACACTAATGCGTTTCTATGAAAAAGAAGCATTCTGTTCCAACACTTCAATTCACTGCACGAAGTGAATGGAGTATTGCAACAATTTCTAAATGCTCTCTTTTCAGAGAAAATCACTTTCCTTTGAATGAGCCTTGAGCTACTTACAAGCATTCACCAGAAACTCACATGCATTTCTCTGAAAGAGAAGCAGTCTGTTCCAACACTTCAATTCACTGTGCGAAGTGAATGCAGTGTTGCTTCACTTTCTAAATGCTGTCCTTTCAGAGAAAATCACTTTCCTTTGAAAGTGCCTTAAGCTACTTTCAAGCAATCAGAAGAAACACACATGCGTTTCTCTGAAATATAAGCAGTCTGTTCCAACACTTCAATTCACTGTGCGATGTGAATGGAGTGTTGCTTCACTTTCTCAATGCTGTCCTTTCAGAGAAAATTACTCTCCTTTGAAAGTGGCTTAAGCTACTTTCAAGCATTCAGAAGAAACACACATGCGTTTCTCTGAAATAGAAGCAGTCTGTTCCAACACTTCAATTCACTGTGCGAAGTAAATGGAGTGTTGCTTCACTTTCTAAATGCTTTCCTTTCAGAGAAAATTACTTTCCTTTGAAAGTGCCTTAAGCTACTTACAAGCATTAGGAAGAAACTCACATGCGTTTCTCTGAAAGAGAAGCAGTCTGTTCCTACACTTCAATTCACTGTGCGAAGTAAATAGAGTGTTGCTTCACTTTCTAAATGCTGTCCTTTCAGAGAAAATCACTTTCCTTTGAAAGAGCCTTAAGCTACTTGCAAGCATTCACAAGAAACACTAATGCGTTTCTATGAAAGAGAAGCAGTCTGTTCCAACACTTCAAATCACTGCACGAAGGGAATGGAGTGTTGCTTCACTTTCTAAATGCTGTCCTTTCAGAGAAAATCACTTTCCTTTGAAAAAGCCTTAAGCTACTTACAAGCATTCAACAGAAACTCACATGCATTTCTCTGAAACAGAAGCAGTCTCTTCCAACACTTCAATTCACTGTGCGAACTTAATGGAGTGTTGCTTCACTTTCTAAATGCTGTCCTTTCAGAGAAAATCACTTTCCTTTGAAAGTGCCTTAAGGTACTTACAAGCATTAGGATGAAACTCACATGTGTTTCTCTGAAAGAGAAGCAGTGTGTCCAAAACTTCAATTCAGTGTGCGAAGTGAATGGAGTGTTGCTTCACTTTCTAAATGCTGTCCTTTCAGAGAAAATCACTTTCCTTTGAAACTGCCTTAATCTACTTACAAGCATTAGGAAGAAACTCACATGCGTTTCTCTGAAAGAGAATCAGTCTGTTCCAACACTTCAATTCACTGTGCGAAGTGAATGGAGTGTTGGTTCACTTTCTAAATTTTTTCCTTTTAGAGACAATCACTTTCCTTTGAAAGTGCCTTAAACTAATTTCAAGCATTCACAAAAAACTCACATGCGTTTCTCTGAAAAAGAATTAGTCTGTTCCAACACTTCAATTCACTGTGCGAAGTGAATGGAGTGTTGGTTCACTTTCTAAATTTTTTCCTTTTAGAGACAATCACTTTCCTTTGAAAGTGCCTTAAACTAATTTCAAGCATTCACAAAAAACTCACATGCGTTTCTCTGAAAAAGAATTAGTCTGTTCCAACACTTCAATTCACTGTGCGAAGTGAATGGAGTGTTGCTTCACTTTCTAAATGCTGTCCTTTCAGAGAAAATCACTTTCCTTTGAAAGTGCCTTAAGCTACTTACAAGCATTCAACAGAAACTCACATGCATTTCTCTGAAAGAGAAGCAGTCTGTTCCAACACTTCAATTCACTGTGCAAAGTGAATGGAGTGTTGCTTCACTTTCGAAATGCTGTCCTTTCAGAGAAAATCACTTTCCTTTGAAAGTGCCTTAAACTGCTTTCAAGCATTCACAAAAAACTCACATGCGTTTCTCTGAAAGAGAAGCAATCTGTTCCAACACTTCAATTCACTGTGCGAAGTGAATGGAGTGTTTATTCACTTTCTCAATGCTGTCCTTTCAGAGAAAATCACTTTCCTTTGAAAGAGCCTTAAGCTACTGACAAGCATTCAACAGAAACTCACATGCATAACTCTGAAAGAGAAGCAGTCTGTTCCAACACTTCAATGCACTGTGCGAAGTGAATGGAGTGTTACTTCACTTTCTAAATTCTGCCATTTCAGAGAAAATCACTTTCCTTTGAAAATGCCTTAAGCTACTTACAAGCATTAGGAAGAAACTCACATGCGTTTCTCTGAAAGAGAAGGAGTCTGTTCCAACACTTCAATTCACTGTGCGAAGTGAATGGAGTGTTGCGTCACTTTCTAAATGCTGTCCTTTCTGAGAAAATCCCTTTCCTTTGAAAGAGCATTAAGCTACTTACAAGCATTCAAGAGAAACTCACATGCATTTCTCTGAAAGAGAAGCAGTCTGTTCCAACACGTCAATTCGGTGCACAAAGGGAATGGAGTGTTGCTTCACTTTCTAAATGCTGTCCTCTCAGAGAAAATCACTTTCCTTTGAAAGTGCCTTAAGCTACTTACAAGCTTTCAACAGAAACTCACATGCATTTCTCTGAAAGAGAAGCGGTCTGTTCCAACACTTCTATTCACTGTGCGAAGTGAATGGAGTGTTGCTTCACTTTCTAAATGCTGTACTTTCAGAGAAAATCACTTTTGTTTGAAAGTGCCTTAAGCAACTTTCAAGCATTCACAAGAAACTCACATGTGTTTCTCTGAAAGAGAAGCCTTCTCTTCCAACACTTCAATTCAGAGTGCGAAGTGAATGGAGTGTTGCTTCACTTTCTAAATGCTGTCCTTTCAGAGAAAATCACTTTCCTTTGAAAGTGCCTTAAGCTACTTACAAGCATTCAACAGAAACTCACATGCATTTCTCTGAAAGAGAAGCAGTCTGTTCCAACACTTCAATTCACTGTGCGAAGTCAATGGAGTGTTGCTTCACTTTCTAAATGCTTTCCTTTCAGAGAAAATCACTTTCCTTTGAAAGTGCCTTAAGCAACTTGCAAGCATTCACAAGAAACACTAATGCGTTTCTACGTAAGAGAAGCACTCTGTTCCAACACTTCAATTCACTGTGCGAAGTGATTGGAGTGTTGCTTCACTTTCTAAATTCTGTCCTTTCAGAGAAAATCACTTTCCTTTCAAAGTGCCTTAAGTTACTTTCAAGCGTTCACAGAAACTCACATGCGTTTCACTGAAAGAAAAGCATTCTGTTCAAACACTTCAATTCACTGTGCAAAGTGAATGGAGTGTTGCTTCACTTTCGAAATGCTGTCCTTTCAGAGAAAATCACTTTCCTTTGAAAGTGCCTTAAGCTACTTTCAAGCATTCACAAAAAACTCACATGCGTGTCTCTGAAAGAGAAGCAGTCTGTTCCAACACTTCAATTCACTGTGCGAAGTGAATGGAGTGTTGCTTCACTTTCTAAATGCTGTCCTTTCAGAGAAAATCACTTTCCTTTGAAAGAGCCTTAAGCTACTTACAAGCATTCAACAGAAACTCACATGCGTTTCTCTGAAAGAGAATCAGTCTGTTCCAACACTTCAATTCACTGTGCGAAGTGAATGGAGTGTTGGTTCACTTTCTAAATTTTGTCTTTTAGAGACACTTTCCTTTGAAAGTGCCTTAAGCTACTTACAAGCATTCAACAGAAACTCACATGCATTTCTCTGAAAGAGAAGCAGTCTGTTCCAACACGTCAATTCAGTGCACGAAGGGAATGGAGTGTTGCTTCACTTTCTAAATGCTGTCCTCTCAGAGAAAATCACTTTCCTTTGAAAGTGCCTTAAGCTACTTACAAGCTTTCAACAGAAACTCTCATGCATTTCTCTGAAAGAGAAGCGGTCTGTTCCAACACTTCAATTCACTGTGCGAAGTGAATGGAGTGTTGCTTCACTTTCTCAATGCTGTCCTTTCAGAGAAAATCACTTTCCTTTGAAAGTGCCTTAAGCTACTTGCAAGCATTCAGAAGAAACACTAATGCGTTTCTATGAAAAAGAAGCATTCTGTTCCAACACTTCAATTCACTGCACGAAGTGAATGGAGTATTGCAACAATTTCTAAATGCTGTCTTTTCAGAGAAAATCACTTTCCTTTGAATGAGCCTTGAGCTACTTACAAGCATTCACCAGAAACTCACATGCATTTCTCTGAAAGAGAAGCAGTCTGTTCCAACACTTCAATTCACTGTGCGAAGTGAATGGAGTGTTGCTTCACTTTCTAAATGCTGTTCTTTCAGAGAAACTCACTTTCCTTTGAAAGTGCCTTAAGCTACTTTCAAGCATTCAGAAGAAACACACATGCATTTCTCTGAAAGAGAAGCCTTCTTTTCCAACACTTCAATTCACTGTGCGAAGTGAATGGAGTGTTGCTTCACTTTCTAAATGTTGTCCTTTCAGAGAAAATCACTTTACTTTGAAAGTGCCTCAAGCTACTTACTAGCATTAGGATGAAACTTACATGCGTTTCTCTAAAGAGAAGCAGTCTGTTCCAACACTTCAATTCACTGTGCGAAGTGAATAGAGTGTTGCTTCACTTTCTAATTGCTGTACTTTCAGAGAAAATCACTTTTGTTTGAAAGTGCCTTAAGCAACTTTCAAGCATTCACAAGAAACTCACATGTGTTTCTCTGAAAGAGAAGCCTTCTCTTCCAACACTTCAATTCAGTGTGCGAAGTGAATGGAGTGTTGCTTCACTTTCTAAATGCTGTCCTTTCAGAGAAAATCACTTTCCTTTGAAAGTGCCTTAAGCAACTTGCAAGCATTCACAAGAAACACTAAGGCGTTTCTACGAAAGAGAAGCACTCTGTTCCAACACTTCAATTCACTGTGCGAAGTGATTGGAGTGTTGCTTCACTTTCTAAATTCTGTCCTTTCAGAGAAAATCACTTTCCTTTCAAAGTGCCTTAAGTTACTTTCAAGCGTTCACAGAAACTCACATGCGTTTCACTGAAAGAGAAGCAGTCTGTTCCAACACTTCAATTCACTGTGCGAAGTGAATGGAGTGTTGGTTCACTTTCTAAATTTTGTCCTTTTAGAGACAATCACTTTCCTTTGAAAGTGCCTTAAACTAATTTCAAGCATTCACAAAAAACTCACATGCGTTTCTCTGAAAGAGAATTAGTCTGTTCCAACACTTCAATTCACTGTGCGAAGTGAATGGAGTGTTGCTTCACTTTCTAAATGCTGTCCTTTCAGAGAAAATCACTTTCCTTTGAAAGTGCCTTAAGCTACTTACAAGCATTCAACAGAAACTCACATGCATTTCTCTGAAAGAGATGCAGTCTGTTCCAACATTTCAATTCACTGTGCAAAGTGAATGGAGTGTTGCTTCACTTTCGAAATGCTGTATTTTCAGAGAAAATCACTTTCCTTTGAAAGTGCCTTAAACTACTTTCAAGCATTCAGAAAAAACTCACATGCGTTTCTCTGAAAGAGAAGCAATCTGTTCCAACACTTCAATTCACTGTGCGAAGTGAATGGAGTGTTTATTCACTTTCTCAATGCTGTCCTTTCAGAGAAAATCACTTTCCTTTGAAAGAGCCTTAAGCTACTTACAAGCATTCAACAGAAACTCACAAGCATAACTCTGAAAGAGAAGCAGTCTGTTCCAACACTTCAATTCACTGTGCAAAGTGAATGGAGTGTTACTTCACTTTCTAAATTCTGTCCTTTCAGAGAAAATCACTTTCCTTTGAAAATGCCTTAAGCTACTTACAAGCATTAGGAAGAAACTCACATGCGTTTCTCTGAAAGAGAAGGAGTCTGTTCCAACACTTCAATTCACTGTGCGAACTGAATGGAGTGTTGCGTCACTTTCTAAATGCTGTCCTTTCCGAGAAAATCACTTTCCTTTAAGAGCATTAAGCTACTTACAAGCATTCAAGAGAAACTCACATGCATTTCTCTGAAAGAGAAGCAGTCTGTTCCAACACGTCAATTCAGTGCACGAAGGGAATGAAGTGTTGCTTCACTTTCTAAATGCTGTCTTTTCAGAGAAAATCACTTTCCTTTGAAAGTGCCTTAAGCTACTTAAAAGCTTTCAACAGAAACTCACATGCATTTCTCTGAAAGAGAAGCGGTCTGTTCCAACACTTCAAT